>NW_025851344.1:124661-150504 GCF_002878395.1 Capsicum annuum
CAACACTTTAACTGAGGCTATCTCTTTGCTTCTCAATCTTCTAACATAGAGATCCAAAATTTCTACAAGCTCTTCTTCATAAGATAAGGAGTCTGTCACTTTGATTTCGACTGGAAACACTAAACAATGGTTTCCAATGCACTTCTTCAACATAGATAAATGAAATACTGGATGAACAGAACCTAAACTGGCAGGCAATTCTAACTCATACGCAACTTCACCAATCCTTCTCACAATCTAGTATGACCCTACATAGCGAGGACTCAACTTACCTTTCTCCCTAAATTACATGACTCCCCTCATGGGAGAAACCTTGAGAAATACCCAATCTCTAACCTCAAACTCTATATCTCTTCTCCTAACATCAGCGTAGGATTTCTGATGACTTTAAGCTATCTTAAGTCATTCTCTAATGCTTTTCACATCCTCTATTGCCCAATGAACAAGATTAGGCCCAAATATCTATATCTCACCTACTTCATACCATCCTATCAGAGACCTACATCTTCTCCCATACAATGCCTTAAATGGTGCCATCTTAATAGTAGAATGGAACCTATTATTATATAAAACTCTATCAATGGAAAGTGCTGTACCCAACTACCTTTAAAATCAATCACGCAGGCCCTCAACATATTCTTCAAGGTCTGGATGGTGTGCTCATCTTGCCCGTCTATCTGAGGGTGGAAAGCCGTGCTCAAATTCACCTGGGTACCTAAACCCTTTTGAAACAATATCCAAAACTATGAAGAAAACTATGTATCTTGGCTAGATATGATGGACACAGGTGCCCCATGCAAATGAACTATTTCTGTAATGAACAACAAGGGATAATTCTCTCCCGAATAATTAGTCCTGACAGGTAGAAAGTGAGCTGACTTGGTTAGCCTATCCACAATCACCCAAATGAAATCATAATGGTTTCAGGACCTTAGAAGTCCTGTAATAAAGTCTATATTAATCATTTCCCACTTCCACAAAGGCAAAGCTATCTCTTGGGAAGAACCACCAGGCCTCATATATTCCACTTTAACTTGATGACAATTCAAACACTTGGAAACATAGTTAGCTACATCAGGCTTCATATTATTCCACCAATAAATGGTTTTCAAATCATGATACATCTTAGTAGAGCTAGGGTGAACAACATACCTCGACGTGTGAGCTTCATCAAGGATTCTATTCCTCAGACCATCTACATCTGGCACACACAACCTACCCTGGTATCTCAAAATACCATCACCACCAATTTCAAATGACATTACCTTTTGTTGACCCATATCTTTCTTGATCTGCATCAAGATGGGATCTTCAACCTGCTTCTCTTTAACTTCTGCACAAAGGAAAGATTTAGCTATCTCATGAACAACTACTTCTCCATCTTCTGAATCTAAAAGTTGTACTCCTAGATTTGCAAGTGAGTGAATATCCTTCACCATCTCCTTATTTTCTTTCCCCACATGAGAAAGACGACCCATAGATAAACTGCTGAGGGTGTCGGCTACTATATTCACCTTGCTCGAATAATAGTACAGGCTCATGTCATTGTCTTTTAAAAGTTCCAATCATTGCCTCTGCCTGAGATTTAATTCTTTCTACGAGAAAACATACTGTAAACTCTTTTGGTCAGTAAATATATCAACATGTACCCCATACAAATAGTGTCGCCAGATCTTAAGTACAAAAACCACAGCCGCTAACTCCAAGTCATGAGTAGGGTAGTTCCGCTCATGCACCTTCAACTGCCTAGATAAATAACCCAATACCTTACCATGCTGCATAAAAGTACACCTAAGTCTGACTCGGGATGCATCACAGTATACAACAACACCTTCTGTACCCTCCGAAAGAGTCAAAACAGGAGCAGTAGTCAACTTGTCTTTCAACTTTTCAAAACTATTCTCACAAGGGTCAGACCATAAAAACTTCACCTTTTTTTGAGTCAACATGGTAAGTGGTGTAGCTATAGAATAAAAACTCTCTATGAACCTTCTATAATAACCCACCAAACCCAAGAAGCTCTGAATATCGGTTGGAGTCGTGGGTCTGGGCCATCTCCTCACTGTGTCAACCTTGTGGGGATCAACCTTAATCCCCTCACTAGACACAATATACCCCAAGAAAGAAATAGCATTTAACCAGAATTCACACTTGGAGAACTTTGCATAAAACCTATGATCTTTGAGAGTCTGGAGGATAATTCAGAGGTGATTGGTATGGTCCTCCTCACTTTTGGAATAAATCAAGATATCATCAATGAAAACTATGACAAACAAGTGTAGAAACTATCGAAAGACCCAATTCATTAGGTGTATGAAGGATGCAGGAGCATTAGTCAACCCGAAGGACATGCCTAGGAATTCATAATGACCATATATGGTTCAGAAAGCTATCTTGGGAATGTCTGAATCCCAAACTTTCAATTGATCATATCCTAAATGAAGGTCTATTTTAGAAAAGCACCTAGAACCGTGAAGTTTGTCAAATAGATCATCAATCCTAGAAAGCGAATACTTATTTTTGATAGTGACCTTGTTTAACTGGCGGTAATCTATGCACATACGTAGGGAACCAGCTTTCTTTTGCATGAAAAATACAGGAGTACCCCAGGAAGAAACACTAGGATGGATGAAACCATTATCTAGGAGGTCTACTAGTTGCTTTTTCAACTTTTTCAACTCTGTTGGAGCCATTCTATATGGTGGAATAGAGATAGGATGGGTGTCTAGCGACACATCTATGCCAAAATCTATCTCCCTATCATGTGGTATTCCCAGGAGATTATCTGGAAAGACTTCTACGAATTCATTTACTACAGGGACAGACTGAAGAGGAAGACTTTTGGCATTAGAATCTTTAACCTTAAAAAGATAATACAAGCAACCATTGGAAATAAGTTTACGGGCTCTGAGGTAAGATATGAAGTGCCATCTAGGTCCTAAAGAGTGCCTTCCCATTTTTTTACTGGATCTTTTAGAAAAGAAAAAGTAACCTATTGGGATCTACATTCCAGTGTGGCGTAACATAAATGGAGCCAGACCATCCCTAGGATAGCATCAAAATCAACCATAAAGCGCTCTATGAGATCTGCCAAAGTATCTCGGCTAAGAATAGACATAAAATAATTTTTATATATCCTCCTAGACACAACAGAATCGCCCACTGGAGTGGAAACAGAGAAAGGGTAGATAATGACTTTGGGCTCAAACCCAAAACCAACAGCCATATATGGGGTCATATAAGATAAGGTAGACCCAGGATCAAGTAACACATAAACATCATGGAAAAATATTTGTAATGTACCAATGACAACATTTGGTAAGGCCTCTGCCTCCTATTGATTAGTCAAAATGTACAGCCGGTTGTGATCGCTTTCGACAGCTGAAGTAGTGCCCTTTTGAGGCAGTGGTGGTGTGGAAAAATTTTCCTATGACTTAGCTCCACCAATATTTCTCCTAGTAGAGGGACAATCTCTTTGAAAGTGACCCGACTGACCACATGAATAACATACCAGCGAGCCCAGCTGACACCTTTCTGGATGATGCTTACCGCAAGTCTCGCACCATTGAAAATTATGATGCTGTAGAGCCACATTACCCAGGGATTGAGTATCCTGAGCTCTGGGTTCATGACTAGTATGAAAACTCTGAGATCGTCTATCAACTAGGGGTCTGGGTGCTGGGGCACTAGCAGCAGACTGCGCATTACTCCAAATCTTTTTTTCCACCTATTTCCCCAGTTACTGTTTTGTGGCTTACTGTGGTTTTGATCCATTGTTCTAGCTCTCTTCGCTTGTCTATCCTTCACTCTAGATTTGGAGATTTTATTTTTCTTCTTTTCCACCTACTGCATATGGTCTGATAGACTAGCAAAGTACATATCCCTATTTAGAATCACCCCTTAACATTCAAGTACTAGATCATTTGAAAGGCCAGATACAAATTTCCTTATCCGGGCTCTTATATTACCCGTCATTTCTGGTCCATAACGAGCCAGTTGGTTAAACTTCAGAGTGTACTCCTAGACACTCATTTTCCCCTATTTAAGATTCATGAATTCTTCTACTTTAGCTTTCCTCAACTCTAGAGGAAAGAATCGGTCAAGAAAAGCTTGCACAAACTCGCCCCAAATTATGGGCTCAACACTCTCACTATTTGCCTCTTCCCACTCATTATACCATTGGTTCGTTACATTCTTAAGTTGCTACGCTGGTAACTCAACCCCTTCCACCTAATCCATATGCATTAGTTTGAAAATCTTCTCCATTTGGTCCATGAACTCCTATGGGTCCTCCTCTACCTTAGTGCCCAAAAATTTGGATGGGTTTATTCACATAAACTGGCCCGCCCTAATAGCCTTCGAAGTAGCAGATGCAAACCTATTATCCTCCGACCTCTGAGTCTGTATAGCTACCAACTTTGCAAATATGTGAATGGATTATTTGAATGCTGCATTCGATATATCCCTCTGAGAAAACTAAGGATGGTTAACATTTTTCCTTGGAGCTCGAGGAGGACAGGTCGGGACTGGAGGTACTCTCGGAGTAGGAATAGGTTCTAGGATGTGGGCTCTATCACTGGTCCTCATGCCATGATGGGGCGAATTTTATCATCATGAGTATCCTGGTTGCTGGAACGATGAGGAGGCATGACTGTTTTATAAAACACAATAGATCACTAATTAGGGAACAATTCTAATTCAGACTCTAAGGCACGAACTAAATCAGAAATAGGGGAAACACTTTCCTAAATACCTAGTAGCCTCCTACTTACAAGTGTGGCATGCTACACACCCATAGGCAAGACTCTACCCGACGTGATTTTGCAGACACCCTAGGACCATGAACCATGCTTTGATACCAAGTTTAACATGATCTGAACCAAGGCCCTGGCCGTGATAAGCATCCCGAACCATGAAGGCCCGAACACTTTTCTAACTTGAAATCATATATACTATTCATACCCAAATAAGGAAATGCAGAATTTTCCACAAAATGGGATCATGGTCATAAATCTGATATAAATTGAATAATAGAAAATGACAATCCAAAACCATCTAACAATATTTAGAAATCGTCTGCAAAATCTCTACTACATAAAAATCTGACAACTATCTGAAAATTGGGACAAGACCCTTAGTAGACCAAAACCATAATCTATAATAATTGCTTGAACATAAACAGGCCTTCTGAAATATAGAAGGCTCACAACTGAACACTACTTATCTGTACCCCTAGACTAAACCTCAGAACCTGAGAGGTAGGGAAAGGGGGTTCAATATAGTTTTACTGGTATGCAAAGTAATACAAAATAAAGCTTGCATATATATAAAATAGTTGGAGAGAAAATTGTCAAAATATCATACATAGAATAGTTCTAAAATATATGGGCATTTTTTGAGATCATAAATCATTCTTGTCAATGCAATGTCTGATCTTTGTATTACTTCTGAGTTAGGTGGCACTCCCCTACAAGTCTGATATTCCATGTGCTATATGGAATCCTCTATTGACTAGGCAGAAAAAAACCCCAACCCAAGTGTGCCTTAAGGGTTGGAGTGTCTAAATCTGATACACCACAGGGCACTAGGCCAGCGTATAATAATATACTCGGATCGGTAAATCACGGTTTTGGACAATGAGTTGTCTGAACTCACGCCTTCTTCAGGGAACCACCTAATATCTCTTTATGCCCAATTTTAACCTATTCTGAATATGAGTCCGTCTGAAGTCTAAATCATTAAAATCTAATAAAGTCTTATTTTTGTATTAATGTGAGTCTGTTATGGCATTATCTAATTTGGTATTGTCATACCAAGACTTACAAGTCATAATTCTGAGTCATAATACATTAAGCATGATCTTTCATAAGAACATAATTCAGACCACCAAAACATGAAATTTAACAAAGAGAATTCATGTTCCAAAAATATAAGTCAAAACTATGAAAAATCCTATACTTTCAATAAACAAGCGGTGGTCATGTAATCTTTAACAAATCATGCAACTGTTCTTATTGTATGATTATGTTCAACATTCATCAACATAAACAACCCTCTCTCTTTTGAAATTAAAATCATAATCCAAATAAAGCATTAGTCAAGACATTTCATAACTTGCTTTTCAAGATGCATTCAAAATAATTCATAGCATTTCATAAGTAAAGGAAAAATCGTAACAAGAGAGAGATTTTTCATGAGTCATGCTCTCAATTTAATCATCAATCCTAAAACACATGCTTACATATATATATAATTTCAAATCAATTTGGGGGAAGGCCTAAAGACCAAAACAATTCCATCAAGTATTCTGAAACATGATTATATTTATAAATCTAAAAACTCCTTTCTTAAAATCATGATTTCTATGCCCATGAGCTTTTTAGAAAAACCCTACTTACCTCTATTTAGGAAGTTAAAGGGTGCTTCTTGATGCCTACGGCTTGGGGATTCCAAATCTTCAATTTGTTTAGAAAACCCACGGTTAAGTCTTGAGTAGTTGGGATTCTTGTTTGAAACCCTAGAGAGAGTTCTTGATGGATTTTGGTGAGAGTAGGTGTATTTTAGTTTAATAGGGATTAAATCCTGTGTTTAAGATGTTAAGGGGTTGGAAAATACCCCAAATACCTATAATGAGATTGGTATTGAAATATAACTGAGAGCCCGGTTTCATGGGCCACCGCGATACGCCACTATCATGGTGGATCACTGAAAAGTGACGAATGGGAATTTAGCCTACTCCGCGATGTACCACCATTACGGAGTCTCACTGAAAATTGACCATCATCATCTACACCTTTTCCGTGACGCGCCAAGGATAGGAATGATGGTGTTTTACGACTGGGACTTAAATTAATCATAACTCCTTCACCGAGTGTTCATTTTGGATGAATCTTATATCGATGGAAAACTTATTCGATCATCTATATAATGAAAATTTTAATCTAAGGAATTCCATAGGGAAACAAGTATAAATCATTCTAGAATCTAATGCTTGATACTTTAGGGGAAAAAATTAGCTAGGAAAAACTTTGGGGCGTTACAACATGGCTAATAATGATGATGGGTTTAATAATGGTGATGATTAATTGCTATTGATGACTAAGTTTATGATGTTGATTAATTTTTAAGCAAGGGTTTATGGATTGATGATGCTAGATAATAAGAGATGTTAGTTGATAGAAGAATAAGTGATTAAATGATTATTAGTGGTCTTTTGCTAGATGGGGACTAGTGAGATCATGATGGTTAGCAATGAACATTGGTTAATTGGAAATCATGGTCTAGGGTTGAATCATCACTAGTGGTTAGATATTGGCTCATTAATGAATAATGGTTAGTCTTTGAACCATGAATAATGATTATGTCATGACTAATTGATAGGCTATAATTAGAGGTCATATGATGACTAGTGAATAAGTGATTTAGTAGTAAGCATTGGCTAGATATAATGAGTAAATAGGGTGTATTGACGAGATAGATACTTACATAGTGATATAGTTATGGTTATGAGTATATTGGTATATGTTATTCAATTACGATAATTGATTAAGAATATGAATGTTCACAAATTGCTGCTTGATGGGAATTGTAGAAAACCATGGATAATAAGAAGCTGTTATATATATATACACACACACACATTGATGAATTGATCCTTTGATTCTCCCTCTGGTGGTATGGGATTCCGTGATAGGTTCCTTACTTTATGCTCATGGGACACCGTTATGGGTTCTTCACTTTATTCACTAATTGGTTTATGGGCTCCAACTTTTTACTTTTGTTTGCTTATGATTGTACTTGTTTTTCTTCACAATTCCAAATCATTTATTTCTTATGTATAGAGATATTGGCATGCGTTGATGCCTTATGTTATGCTATTATTCTGAATTACTTCCTTATTATTCATAGTGATGATAGAGATTATTCAGGTTTGATTTTGTACCTCGACTTATTATAATTATCTTTCATTTTATTGTTCTTATACCATGATTTAGCTCAGTTAGATGATGATGTCTACTGAGTACCCGTTGTTTGGGTACTCATACTATATTTTTGTACCTTTTTGGTACAACTTGAGTAGTAGATATTGTCATTGATTTTGGTTCTTGTAGTGATTGATTCCCGATAAAAGGGTGAGCTCTTGGAGTTTGATTCACCCAATTTCCCTCCATATCTTATGTTCAATCTTTAGTATTTGAGATAGATGTATTAACTATTCAAAACTTGGACTTGTATTAATACTATTAGTTTCTCTTGTACTAGCTCTACCATGTTTTGGGATTGGTATCTTGTATGATAGTTTATTATATCTAGGACCATTGTATTTATAATGGATGTTCTTGTATTTCACCTATGTTGGGCTTTTTTTTTACCGGATTAACCCATTGTGTTAGCTCCAGGTTATGGTATTGTCTTACCTACTGGTGGTTATTGGTAAGTATCATCATGACTCATAAATTAGGTCATGACAAATTAGTATTAGAGCCTAGGTTTCACCGGTATTATTGAAACAAGACCAAGTGTCTAATAGAGTCATGCAGATCGAAACATTGACATTCGTTTCCTATCTTTGGGAGGCTATGTGATATTCTTAGGAGTCCTTCACTTCTTCCATTCATATCATGCTATTAGTTTGAGTTGGTTTGTAGAATATTTCTTGACTTTACTCTTTTGCAGATATCGAAGAAACGTGTTAACTCTCTGCGAGATGAGGGTCCCAAGACCGAGCCAGGGGATCCTACTACTATTATTGAACGTAGATGACCTAGAGGTCATGGACAGCCCCGTGATGTGTTTCCAGTTAGAGTCCAATATAAGCCGTCTTCCCTTGACCTTATTTTTAAACCTGAGTTAGAGATTCTTCAGCCACAACTAGCGGTAGGACAAGGACCATCCCAGGCTTTACTAGGTTTCATTCCTTTTTTTTTTCATAGAGATGAATTGATTCAGATGTTGAGTAGAGTTGGTGGTGTACCGTCTGAAGGGGCACAAACTATTGAGATAGGGGTATAGCCTTTAGCTGTGGCTTCTAGAGTTAAGATTTCTCCTACATCAACGGTTATTCAGTCGGTAGCTTCTCAGCCCATGGTTGCACATCCTGTTACTTCTATTATGGCCATTAAGTATGAGAGGGTTTGTTGTATTGTCTGAGGGGTGGATTTTCCCATCCACATGTTGACTCAAAGTTGGGTCTCTAAGAGTAGGCCTTTTTCTAAGGTTTCAGATTATGGTAGAGTGATGGAAGAGATGCACCATGAGTGTCGTGAGGGCCATAATAAGAGGCCTAGGTTCTATAAAAGATTTGGTTGGAGCCGTAGCAGTTCTCAATTTATAGGTAGTAGTTCTCATAGTAGGTATCCTCTACACCCATCTTTTCTTCTACAGACTCATACGAGTTGGCCTATTTAGAAAGGTAACTTTTTTGACTACTGACGGAGATCAGTCAGTGCTAGAGACTGCCCTACTATGGGTAGTGGTTAGTTTTAAGGGGTTCATCTTCAGACAGTCTAGACGTAGTAGTCATTCCGGGTTAATCGGATCTATTGGTATTCCTTTTAGAAGGGGTTGGGTTCTCAGGTGAACCTCAATACTGCTTCTCTCAATGGATGGACAAGCGGAACATACTATTCAAACTCTAGAGTATATGATAGAAAGTTGGGTTAAATTTGGGTTGATTATTTATATCTGATTGAGTTCTCGTATAATAATAGCTATTATTCAAGCATTCAAATGGCCCCTTTTGAGCCCCTTTATATAGAAGGTATAGGTCTCTGATTGGATTGTTTGAGGTGGGTGAAACTAGGTTTTTTGGGTCTGACTTTGTACATCAAGCGAAAAAGAAAGTGAAGGTAATTCAAGAAACACTTATGACTGCTTAAAGGCACCAAAAGTCTTATATGGATGTAAGGTAAAGGTTGTTGGAATTTGAAGTCTATGATTGGGTGTTCTTGAAGGTTTCTCCTATGAAAGGAGTTATGAGATTTGGGAAGAAGGGGAAAATCAGTTCTTATTACCTTGGTTCCTATCAAATTTTTAGAAGAGTTGGAAAGGTTGCTTACAAAATGAACTTACTGGTGAACTTCGCCCCGGTTCACCCTATTTTTCATGTGTCTGTGCTGAAAAAGTATGTAGGTGATCCTTTCTTAGTGATGGTCATTGAGGATATAGGTGTTAAATATTCATTTTCCTATGATGAAATCCCAATCGAAATCTTGGATAGGCAAGTTCAAAAATTGTGAACTATAAAAATTAATTCAGTAAAGGTATTGTGGAGGAACCAAAAGGTAGAGAAGGCTACATTGGAAACAGATGAGGATATGAAAGCTAAATACTTATTCTTGTTGTCAATGTTGGACAAGAGTGCATGAGGTACGAATCTTATTCTTTCTCTTAGTGCATTTCGAATTTGTTCTTGAGTTCCTTTTTGTCTTTCTATATATCATGCTAGGTATCCTAATGTCTCATTCGTGGACAAATGATCCTAGGGGGGAGATAATATAACACCCTAAGTGTTACGGGGTCTGAGGCACAAAAAAATGAGCATAACTATGTTAACCCCAAGATTCTTTGAAGAATTTAATTTGATACCTCTTAATTGTTTAACAATAATTTTTGAATGGATTTAAGATAAAGGAAGGTAACGACCCTTAGGAAGCATTTTGAAAATTTTGAATCGCATTTTGGGTCATACTGGGACCCAAAAACAGTAAGGGTCTGCATTGAACATATGCCACGGAGGGGTGGCACACTCTTATGTGGAACTAGTGAGGTAAGCGATAAGAGCGTTCCACGTACTTATCGCTCCATTATAAGGGTGTGCAACGCCCTTGGGTTAGCACGATAATGGTGTGCCATGCCCAAGGGTAAAAACATGACTTTTTTTTTGTGGTTTGGAACGGGAGATTTTTGGTCCTTTATACTTTAAACATCCTTTAACCCTTATTTCCCATCAATTATCTAGGATTAATACTATACTTCCTCCTCTCAACTCTAAATAAAATCAATTAGGGTTCTTCCCAAGAATTTCACTCTCAGTACTCTGAATTTAAGTCCTCAAAATTCCCCAATCCTCAAAATTATCATTCTAAAGTGTGAATTTTTCATTATTTTTTCTTATTTTATTGATGATATAAGGTTGGGTTTGAGAATTGTCATTGCACATATTAAATATTGATTTTTTCCTATTTTTAGATGGTATTTCTAATCACTTGTGAAGGGTTTGATGATTTGAACATAATTATTCAAAGGATGTATTTCATTACTTGAATTTTAATGTATTGAATATATGCATGATGAAGTTATAACTTTCAAGTCCTCTAAAAAAGCTTTGAATTAAGATGATGAATAGAAATGATATCCCATCTTTTAATTTGTCAAAAGTGTTGAGCATTATGACTTTCTTTGATATTTTATGCACTTTAATAATAATATGATTGTCATTTTGAATGATGGGGTTAAGGAGTCATTATTGTTTTATGAAATATTTTTTTGTCATGATATGAACTTCTTGCAAGTCTTGGTATGATGATACCAACATGAATATGCCTTAATAAATGACTCCATGATAATATTATATGAAAAATATTTTAATTAAGCTCTAAAGGAATTATATACCTTTACCTTGAAGGCATAAGTCTTCGTGACCAATGCCCAAAATCTATGTTTGACAGCATAGGAATGTCTTACCTGAACTGGACGACCACATAGTACCCTTAACATGAGGATAGTCCTTAACATGAAGACACTATGTATGGTGACTCTTGTCTATTGATGACTTTTGCCTAACCTCAGTACGTGCAGTCAAAATGGACTGCGTCCTCGTCGGTTGGGGAGTACCAAACCCATATACCCCGTGAGTTACTAGATGATGGTGAAAGCTACATACTTTAGGTTTAAGCTTTTAATGGCCATGTACTATGTCCTTTGCCCCTTTTAGGCATCTGGCAAAGTGTTGAGTCCTTCATCATCCGGAAGGCCTTATATTCTTTTAGCCTTTTTAGTTTAAGTACTTTTGTTTCTTTTCTTCTGATATAGTCGGGGTCATGTCCTGGCTAAGTTGATATTTTATGGATAGAGGCTTGTAGACTGTATTGGCTTATTGCTTCTAGATTTGGATTTGGCTTTCAAAGTTCATTTTGATTTATCAGACTCTTTTATTTTGTGGGTTAGCTTGCACAGTTTCTTTATATTATTATGCCTAAGATGTAAGGCTAAATGTTCATCTTAGGCCTTGGTTGGCTTGGGGTGTCCGTCGCGGCTAACTGCCTTGGCTCGGGTCATGATACTTTTACTAGAGAATGCAAAGAAATAATTTTTTAAAAAAACAAAGGTTATAAAACTAAATGATTTCTATATCTTTAGAATAAAATTGTAAACACATACATTAGATCTTATTAAAACAAGAATTAATAAGGTTTCCATAAACTAAACTGAGAAACCTAAACACTTGGAAAAATATTCACATCAATGCCTCCACATCCCTTCTTTCTTTTTAATAACTAGAGGGATATGATCCGTGTTAGCAGGGACCCAATTGAGTAAATCCTAACACAACACACAAATAATCACTTTCTTTGTGCTACGAGAAATTCTTAGATAAAGCATATATAATTCACTGACAAAGGTAATTTCATATTCCTGTTTTGTTGTTGAAATTTGCTTCTTTATTTTGTCTCCTTCATTTTTCTGACCTCGAGTTTCAGATCCTAGTCTCCCATCATTCATGGTACATAAAAGCTATAGTTATGCAAGACTGGCACTCATTGCAGAGAGTGGTCATTAACTATGATTCTTGAATATATTGTTTGCTACTCATATAATATAAAATGTCATTTAATAGATAAAAAATTTAATTCTGGCACCTCAATAATGGGCCACTACAATGTTATGCTTACTGGTATAGTTACAAATTCTCTAATCTACGGGCTAAACAAACCTCAGATAAGTCATTTGATATAAGATGTTCCTTAAATTCTCATTTAGTTGATTGTCCATTTCCTCCTCCATATTGGATGCTCTATCTTCACCTCTGAATTTGGAGTGATTTCTCTATTAATCAAGGATAATGAATTACCTCCCACCTTTTTACTTACTTCATAAGAATACTTGAATTATCAGTAAAATTATTTTCACACAAGGCAAAGTATATTTATATCTTTTATTTAAAGATATCTTTGACAAAAAAGCTAAAACTGTGGATGAGCTGTACATAAATTGAACCTCATAGAACATCTTTGAACTATAACATCAAAGTAGTTGTTAAAATGAAACTACAGAAGTTGTCAAGGAAGGACAAATAGTACATGGAGCAAATACATCTTTTTGAAATTGTTGGCATTTCTTTGAAATTGTTGGCATTTCTAGATGGAATTGTGTACATAGTTGTGCAATAGCTACCTTCTTTTAACTTTAAGACTACAATGAAGTCACTATTTCTTGATTATAACGCCAAAAGTGTTATCAGAACTAAAAATTTGCAAAAGCAGACAGAACCGAAGCTGCAAACACATTTGGTATCTCTCATAAATTAACCTGGAGCCCGTTCAACACTTTCACCAAATATTTCATATGCAACTTAAGCTTTATCACTTCGTAACCCCCAAATCGAAAGAAGTAGAATTAAATTGATAGAAAAATGAAAACCAATGGAACTATCACCATAGCAGCTATACCAGAATATAAATTCAAAGCCTTAACCCATATAAATAATTAAAGATTTAAAATAAAAGCAAGAATCATGATAATACAAATCGAAAACTAACTAGTTTATGTACGCGTCATAGAGAAGATCCTGTGTGGTTTTTAAATCATTACTCTTACAAGTAAATTTTGAATCAATCTCATGCGGTAAAAAATGACAGTGGATAATGAGAAGGGGTAAAAGCTTACTTAACTATTAACGGACAAAATTTGGAAAAACTAGTGGAAACCAATAAAATGAAAATGTAATATTTATACAAATGTAATATTTTAGAATATTTAATCTATATAAATATAATAATTTCAGCATCTTCTGACTAAAAATATGGAAGAAACAATCCAACATCTTAATCATTACAAGAACTCACGAAATTACATGCTCAAACATAAATGCATCAACATAATTCTCAAAGAACAAATGATTTTTCATACAAGAAACTCATCTAGATTCATACTCTTCGACTGGTAAAAGTATTTTTTAAATTTGACAAAAAAGAGAAATGCAAGGATAAAGTACCAAAAACTGAAGCAACTCACAGTAATATATTTTATTTATTAAAGATATGACCGTAGTTATCTTAAATTTCCAACACTCCCATCTTTCAAACAACCTAGTTATTAATCATAGTCTATATGGATATATGCAAAATTGTAATGAAGCAATTGTGAAATCCCCTCAGAAAGTTGGAGACAAATGCAGATTATTACTTTTATTGATTGAGAGTTGGCACTCAGCTTAGAATAGTTGAACTGAGGTATGTACCTTTCGCAAGCAATTTCAACTATATTCTTTTTTTTTTCTTTTGGACACATGTCATAATCGATCAATTAATTCGTGTGAGTAGTTATAATAATTTTCTGTTAGAATGCAATCTTCGAAATTTATGTTGTATTTCATCTCAAATTTATTAATCCAACAAAAATCGAAAATCAAGAAATTTCATAATCGAAAAGAAAAACTATGCAGATCTTGTAATCAAATCTAATCTAGTTAGAAGAATCAAAGAGTGCAATTCTCTTCTAGAAGAATCGAGTCTTCTTTCATTAGAAATCATTGAGGATGAAGAGAAATTCCAACACAAAAGTTAAAAAATATAACAAAAAATAGACACCAAAAACTAATGATTAATCATAATAATAATTAAATAGTGAAGACAAAGAGACATACCTGCCTTGCATATTGAAGATTATAGTTTTCTATATTTCTCTTTCTTTTATTTTCAGCATATAATTGCACAATTTTTGATGGCATGTTTTGAATTTATACTCTCTCCATTTTCTTTTGCTTCTTTTCCCCTAATTTGAACATTACGATTTCTATAAACTATTTGTGTTTTATTGTATTCTTAACACAACTTGAAATAAAAGATTAATATAATCTATTAAATTTAATCAGGATATAGTAGAATTCCTTTCTTCTCCTTTAGTTTGAGTTTTTAATTGTAGTTGTCCACTGCCCAAAGGTATTGGGCAAGTAAGTGACACCTGTATGTGATGAAATACTGAACTGACTACAAACCACTTAAATGACAATATACTTACAATTATAATTTGCACAGAGAAATTAAAAAGACATCCAAAAATAGTAATTAAAATCATACAGGGGCATGCACCAACATATCTATTTGAAGACATACATGTATAGATCCGATACAATTAAGAGATATTTGAATCAATTTTTTTGTCCAATTCGCACCAAATTATATGCCATTGCAATGTACATGGGGCTGCTGACATCTGAACCAAAACCCCAATTAAGCAATCTAACCAATTTGAGTAGAATAAAAAAAGTTTGACACGTAGCACAAATGTACACAAAACAGAGAGAGCTTACGTTTGCTCATCTTCTCTATGCTTCACAGAGGAGAAAGATAGGAGATAGAGAGCATATAGGTACATATGAGGACACTGAGATGTGTCTTACAATAGTTAAGAACTTTCTACACATATTAGTATAAGACATCAGCAGTAGGTAGACTAAATTGACTTATATAATATGTACCCTTCAATGAAATTTTTTTGACATATAGCATACAATCACTTCATCTATTATACAGATAACATCAGTTTTCGTTTCTAAGAACCTTTGATTAATTCTCAATAGCATATTCAATGAACTTCTTGTTTCCGCATCAGCAAAAAATTACAATTTGGAAAATAGTACATAAATGACGACAGAAAAAGAACAAATATAGCCTAATATACCCTTCAAGTATTGAAAATGATCCTAATATACCATCCTTCCATCTTTGTACTCTAAAATATACTTACCATTCACCTACAGACTCTACTCTCACCCTTCAACTTAACAGATGCTAAAAAAAATAGTATTTTCATTGATTATGTTTTAGTTTCTTATTGGATGTTTAATTAATTAAAAACTTAATAACCCCCAAACCCAACCCAAATTTTACTTGCCGTCTAAGATGGCTGTTTTGGGATTTACCTCTGTAGAAAATTGATCTATTTGCTTAAAAAGTATGGCAGAGTTTTGTTTGAGAAAGAACTGTTCATTTTGTGGGAATAAAATTATTTGACTTGACTAAGGCATTTTTTCCAAAAATTGAATTTTAACATTCCTAAATTTTGGATCTCTATACAGTACATCAAACTCCAAAAATATGGCTTGAAATCTAAACCATATGATATAGGTACCTAATGATATCTATATGATAAATAGGGTTTCTTCCCATCGCCTCCCATTAATCCTACACCAAAAAAATTAAAGTTAGGCATATAGTAGAAAAGGAAATCATTATCTCATTAAACACCCACATTAAAGTAAATCCATCCTCAAACTGATTATAAATTCTTTATAGCCTTGCTCTATAGTTGGTGGTCAATCAATTTAACCTGGTAACCAAAAAAATTGATCAAAGGTGATTAATATCACTTTTGATTTCAGTTGCTGCTGTCTAATTTTTCAATTCCAATTCACCCGATGAAATGATCAACTACCAGCTACAGAGCAATGGTACAAAGGAACTTATAATCAATTTGATGATAAGCTTACTTTAATGCGGGTGTTCAGTAAGATAATGGTTCCCTTCTATACTATATGTCTACTATAATTCTTACAGTGTTAGATTAGTGGTAGGCAACGAGAAGCAACCCTGTCTGTCATCTAGATATCATTAGAAACTATCTTAAATGGTTCAGATTGTTAGGATTTTTTCCTTGATTTTCTTATCAAAATTAAGTTTTAATTTTTCTTGTAAGAAAAATAAAAGTAACCATAAATACTTTTACTTTTCCTTAAAGAAAAAAATAAAACTTTTTCAAATTTGGCAAACCTCTTTCTTAGAGGAAAGGTTTTGGACATCTATAAATAGAAGACCCTCTTCTTATACCATAACACAATATCATCCACAATGTAGTCGTTAAAAGAGTCTGGTTTAGGGGGAGATTTCTCCCATATGCTTATGCCTTTTCATAGGTTTTATGTTTTTCAATATTAGTTTTTTAATATATAGGCCAATTTGCAAAACTATATTAATAATATGTTTCTTTTTGGTATATTTTTATTTGTCATCTGAATTATCACAATGGTGGTTTACAAACTATTAGCTTCCGCATGACGCTCTCTCAATTTCAAACTCAACAAGTGGTATCAAAGGCAGGTTCAGAGATCCGATGGTTCAATTGAGGATAGTTTAATGTCAAAGTTGCAACGAATTTGATGATAATGAAGATATTTTATCAAAATAAAACTACATGTGGAGAAAATTTTCAATCATATTTTCAACAATTTCGCTGTCACATATTAAAAATAAAGCTAACTTTTAACCCTACAAAAAGGCTCCAATATTTTAACCTAAAAAGGGATGATATATTTTAATCTCAAAAGGCTTAATTTTTAAAGCATGTCAAATAGCAGTGATATATGAAGAATATATGAAGAACGAAGATTATGCACAAGAAGAAGGAGGATCATGAATATTTTACAAAAAATCAAGCCAAAAAAAGGAGATTTGTAAGGGTTTTTGCCCTGATTTTATTACAAAAATTAAGTTTTACTTTTTTCTTGTAAGGAAAATAAAAGTAACCATAAATACTTTATTTTTTATTAAAGAAAAATACTAAACTTTTCCATATTTGGAAAACCTCTTTCTTAGAGGAAAGATTTTGGACATCCATAATTAGAAGACTCCCCTTCTCATACCATAACACAATATCATTCACAATGTAGTCATTAAATGAGTTTGATTTAGAGGGACATTTCTTTCATAGGTTTATGTTTTTTCATAGGTTTTATGTTTTTCATTCTTAGTTTTTTAATAGGTAGGCCAATTGGACAAACTATATCAACAATATGTTTCATTTTAGTATATTTTTCTTTGTCGTCTAAATTATCACCATGATGGTTTGCAAACTAATAGCTTTCGCATGATGCCTTCTCAATTTCGAATCCAACACAGATTCCATGCCATATTCATGGGGTTTGATATATTATGTATAGATTAAAAAATTGGGAATGTTAAATCAACTTTTGGTCAAAATAGTTCAATCAAGTCAAATAGATTTAATCACATAAAATGAATATTTCTTTCTCAAGAAAAATCTCTACCATACTTTTTAACCAAGGAGTTATCATCTTTCTACAGAGGTAAGTCCTAAAAAAGCTTCTTGGATAATAAGTGTGTAATACCCCGTGTTTTTGTGCTAGAATTCTAATTATCGTTCCTGCGCGTCTAAGCTCTAATACAAGTTCTTCTCACGTGAATACAAGTTGCATGATCATTATCCTAGTCTATGGAGTAGTTTAGAGGTGAAAAATGTTCATAGCAATGACATAGAACAAAGTTGAGCTAAGACCAATTGATTTATCCAAAGTTTGACATTTGATTTTACAAGGGTCAACTTCAAATGTGTATGTCTCTTAATATACATGGAATTTTTTATCCCAAGACAAATAAAATTATAGATAATTGAATTATATTTCCAACGAAACCAATTTCACAAAAATCGAATACCCAAACGAAGAGTTATGCCCATTTTCGTGAGAGACAGTAAGGGTGTGCTATGAGAAATGCACCACCCAATCAAATGTGTACGATTGGGAGTGAGATGCATACTTAAATGTCTTCCATAAGGTGTGTGACGCACACCTTAAGGTCTTCCATGGGTTGTGCGCCGCATACCTCACTTCCAAGTGCCAAAAACTCCCCTATGTATGTCTATAACACGAGATTAAACTCCCATAACACCAAAATAAGTTTACTTTCTCTCGAAATCACCAAGAACATTCATTAGGGTTTCAATCTAAAAATTCAAATATCTCAAGATTCAACCATGAGTTTTCAATAATTCTTCGAGATTCGGAATCCCCATTGCGAGGGCTACAAGAAACACTCATCATTTTCACGAATAGAGACCCAAGGTCAAGAGTTCATTCAAAGCTTCAATTTTAAGGTATGTGGAGTTTTTCTACAAGAACACCCTTTTGTTCTTGTGCCCAAATTAATTTTTCTTTTATGAATATACATGATTTTAAATGTTTTGGTATGAATTTGAACCATGAATTTAAATCCTATATGTTTTTACATGAGATTATGATACTCTCTATGTTTTGGAAGTTGAATTTAATGAGAATTATGATATTTTTGTACATAAAGCTGAATTTTCCATATTTTAAAGTAAGTTATATATATTTACGATGAAAAGCATGAATCTTGAGAAAATTTAATATGATTTTGATGTATAAGACCTTGAGTCCTAATTGGGATTGTACTTTGAGAAATTATGTGCTATAAGCACAATGAGATTTGAATTCCAAAGCTAATTTTCTTTACCAAGATGTATGATTATAAAGCTAAAATTTTAAGTTTTAAGTGATTATTTTTGTGCTTATGTCATAAAGTATGAAACTTTGAAAGGTTTTATGGTGATATTGATGTATGGGTTTTTGGAATCCTATTTGAGATTATTATTTTGAGAAAATCATATTTTATAAACACCTTGACTTTAAATAATTTGAGATGATAAAGAAGCTTTGACCTTTTGGTCGTAAAAAGGGTTGTTTTTGAAATCAAGATGAGAAAAGAAATCCACTTTTATTGATTTATTAAGAAAGGCGTAGCATGATGGCTCCCGTTGTGAAATTTTAAAATATTTATTAAGGGATTTTCTTTTGAAAAGATCTGAGCTAAGTCCGGGAGTAGTCTTTAGCACCGAGCGGGAGGTATAGCAGGATTGGTACTTCCCTAGAACTACGTGCCCCCATAGGTTGTGAGCCTGAGGCTAATTTATATAGTTATCACTAGTGTTCGGATTGATGATTTAAGGTCCTACTCTGATGGAAAGGATAGGAAAGCTCTCCCCAACGTGGGTTAGACGTTGGACTCCATGTAGCTCACATAGTTTATGTCGGTTGTAAGAGACTCCCAATGTGTATGTGTATTCTCCTATCTAATATAAAAAGTCTTATTTATTTATCTGAGATGAAAACATATTTGTTTGAAAGACTGAGTTTGATAAAATCATTCTTTTCAAAAGATTTAATGAGCATATATTCCAAAGAGAATTGTTATGAGATTTGATTGCTTTGATGATTTGAAATCGAGATGGAAGTGATTTGAGATTTATTATGATGACTCACATGTTTCACCCAATATATTTTACTCTCTTATGATTATGATGATTTTAATTCGAGCTAAGTAAGTCATTTATATCAGCATGCATTTTTATAAACTGTGATGATATTAAGATATTAATTTATATATGAATTGCACCCCCATATGCTCGATACGTTTCCGTGGTACTAATCCATATATTCGTATGTGAGCTATATTTTCTCAGAATATAGGTACAAGGTATAGTGTACATTTTTCGATCCAGTCAGTTTGCGGCATCCAATCAGCTGGTGATGAGTCCTTTTGATTCAAGGGCTTGAGTTAGTTATACAGTTTGAGAAGTATTGTATTTTCTTTATTCAGCCGTATTGAGTTGGATTAGTCCGACTACCTACAGTCAGTACTAGCAGAGGCTTCATAGACAGTCAGTAGAAGTTGATGTATTCTATTTCAGTTTTGGGTATAACAGCAGAGTTATAATCTTGTAAATTTAGTTTTGTATCTATCATATTCAGAAAAGAGTTATTTTCTGTAAATTTGTATAGATTTATACTTTTTGTTCATTTACTTATGAGTTATGCCAGTAGAAGGGTTAGCTTGGGGTCACTTGTGATTCTAAGCACCGTGGACGTCTCGGGACCTGATTTTAGGGTGTTACAAACTTGGTATCAGAGCACAGAGTTTAAGTGTCCTAGAGTGTCTATGAAGTCATGTCTAGTAGAGTCTTATGGAATGGTGCAGAGACGCCTGTACTTTTCTTCGAGAGGCTACAGGGCATTTAGGAAATGTCTCCATTCTTTCAAGTCTTAAATCATGCTATAGAAAAATTCTCTAAGAAACTTATACAGATTATCATCTTATTCTAGTCAGGCCATCTCTGCCTTATTTCTAAGGTATCAGAAATAGTTGAGCTTCATTCTCCATAGATAGTTATGGGACTGTAAGAGAGCTAGAAAGCATCCTGTCAGTACTTTTGAGTTTCGAAAACTGAAGTGCTTCATTAGGCCTTTAGAAATCGTGCACAAAGCTTGGTCAGATGGGCTTTCAAATTTCTTCTCATAATCCATAATGATAATCTATACTTCTCTATCTATGTACTGTTCTTGAGGTAATATGTTCGGCAAGTTCCAATTTCCTCCCCGGATAATGCTCTTATATTTGCTGGCAGAAGTTTTAGAAGTTTCATAAAGTGGCTTGAGAGGAGCCTTCTGGCGTGTTTAAGTCCTTCAAATTTAAGTTATGTCCTCGTTCTTAAGAGTTATTTAATTAAGACAGAGTAAGGTGTATTCTTAGATCGTTGAATGTTGTGTGTCAAGTTTCTATCTCTTGTATTATATAATCTTATTATCATTATGTTTGTGAAAAATCAAAGTCTAGTGAAGCCGTGTGAGGCCTATTTTGATTCACTAGCAACTTGTTGTTTATCTTGTTGTTCTGGTGTTAGTTGAAAGTGTGGGTTTCTGTGTAGTGACAGAGGTAGTAACGTTTAGTTGAAAGTCTTGTGTTAGTTGAACTTGTGGGTTTAGAAGTGTAGTGGCAAGAATGGTGGTAAGGGTGATTTATTGAATATGTGTAGCTGAATTTTTGCTCATGATTGAATTAGTAATGAAGTGATATACCCTTGTTTGTTAGTTTAGTGAAGTTAGAGAAGAAGATTATTAGTTAAGGTGGATTGATGTTTGCTTGAAGTATGAAAAGAGTTATTGATGGTATTTGTTGTGCTAGGAAAGTATAGGTTTTGATGGAAGTACTTCGTGGTCGAGTATTGTTAATTTAGGCTTTCCTAAGATTGCAAGAGGAAGTTTAGTTGAAATTTGTAGAGCTATGAAAGTAATTTAGGTGTGAAGATGGGTAAATAGTAATGATGTGAAGAAGGAGAATGTGTTAACAGATTATGAATAAGATAGGTCATATCATTATGATCGATTATCATTGTGTACTAGTTTTTCTTAATTCTATGTTCTATAGTTTTGAATTGAAAATTGTGTGTGAGATTGGGTTGTAAATCATGTTTTGCTCTAGACATTAAGTTTGAACAGTTGATGGTTCGGTTGTTGATGCTAGTTAGATGGAGTTGATCTAGTAGGCCTGAACAGTGTATGCAAGAGTATAATATCATGTGTTCGTGATTAAGTATGGTGTAGAGGTGTGCCCAAGGTACTATAGGGTTGCATTATTTTTTGAGGATTATTGCATATTGAGTGGTTAGTAGTAACGTTGAGTTGCTAGGTGGAGAAAGGAAAGTTAGATAATTTATGTTGTTCTTGATAACTAAGTTAAGGAGTTATGATTGAAGATGTTGAGTCCTTTTAGTATGATTTTATTCTCACGGTTTGGGAAAAATATAAGTATAAAAGTGTGATCTTGGTAGGCTATGATTATGTGATTAGAGATGTATATATGGTTGCAACTGAGAGTGTAAGTTGCAAATGAGAGTGTAAGTCTTTGATGATGATAATTGAAGCTAGGAATTAAGGATGGCATATCGATGGGTTGTTGAAGAATGAAGTCGGTAAGTTCAAAATTAGTTTATTCTTGTGAGTTTAGCATTTCTTTGTAGATCTTAGAATGATGAAATTATGGCTTAATCTCGAGAATATGTGGAGTATGCCTTTAGAGGTATTTGGCTTAAAGTTATATGTGGTTTTAATGATAGGCTTGAATATCATGTTGGGTGTAAGATAATGTATGCAATATGCACTAGTGAATCCATATCAAGAGTTTTAAATTAGTCATTGAAGTGGTAAGGCATGTTATGCTTAGGGTGTGAGCTCTAAGAAGATATAGAATATTGAAGCTTATGGTTTAGACTAGTATTATGGTTTGGCATGTTGTATCTTATGATTTAGTGTTAGGCTTGATCATGGTGAGAGAACTTAGTTTAGTTTAGACCTTATTAGAAAGATTTTGCAGTGCCAATATGAGAATTATAAGTTGAATGACATGAGTATGGTATTTAAGGGGAATAGTATATTGAGAGAGCATTTGAGAAGTGATGCTAAGCTTGAAAGTAAGAAGTTGAATTGCCTACGGCCTAGCAATCCTATCCTAGTTTATGAGTTATATAATTATATTCCATGCTATAGAGTTATATCAATGTTGTAATTCCTTAGTCAAATGTCTTGTTCAAAGAATGCCCAAAATTCTTTGCTCCCTAATGTCAATAGAATTTTGTAGAAAAGTGCTGAAGAAATACTTCATTTGAGTATGGGTAGTCTGTATGATCAAGTCTATATAGCCTGTAATCTAGTTTAGCAAGCAAGGAGATAAGCTCCTATAGATTCTTAATTTTCTATTTAGTCTTACTATCCACAGTCTTATACCTATGTACATTCCAAGAGGCAATGTGTTTGTGTCCAATTAAATTATGAATTCATCTCAGTTCATGCATCAATTTCAGTTTCAGATATTAAGTCATGATTCAGTTCGTAAGTATCCTGTGTAGTATCACAGTCTCTTCCTAGTATTTTCATCAAATTATTATCGTTCGAGGACAAACGAACCCAAGAGGGAGATGTTGTAATACCTCGAGTTTTCATGTCATAAACCTCTCCTCCTTTCTCATGAGATCAGATCCAGTGAAAAGTAATGGTTACTCATAAGTTGACACTCTCGTTTCTATCTTAACGATATAGTTATTTTTCTTGAGGATTCATGCACTTGCAGACTAGTTCAGTAGCTCATTATTCTTGAGATCCAGTGATTCAGTTCTATCAGTTACACATGATAGCTTGAAGACTAATATTCCTCTGTGTTTCAGGTTAATTATCCACATTCGAGGATGAATGTTCCCAAGGGAAAGATAATGTAATACCCCGTATTTTTGTACTAGAATTCTAATCGTTGTTCCTGCACGTCTAAGCTCTAATACAAGTGATTCTCACGTGAATACAAGTTGCATGATCATTATCCTAGTGTATGGAGTAGTTTAGAGGTGAAAAATTTTCATAGCAATGACCTAGAACAAAGTAGAGCTAAGACCAATGGATTCATCCAAAGTTTGACATTCGTTTCTACAAGGGTCAACTTCAAAGGTATATATCTCTTAATATACATGGAATTTTTAATTCCAAGACATATTAAATTATAGATAATTGAATTAACTTTTCAATGATACTAATTTCACAAAATTCGGATACCCGAGCGAAGAGTTATTCCCATTTTCGTGAGAGGCAGTAAGGGTGTGCGATGGGAAATGCGCCGCCCAATCAAATATGGGTGATTGGGAGTACGAGACATACTTAAATGTCTGCCATAAGATGTGCGACGCACAACTTAAGGTCTGCCATGGGTTGTGCGCCGTATACCTCACTTCCAAGTGCCAAAAACACCCCTATATATGTCTATAACACGGGATTAAACTCCCATAACACCAAAATAAGTTTACTTTCTCTCAAAATCACCAAGAACATTCATTAGGGTTTCAACCTAAAAATTCAAATATCTCAAGATTCAACCATGAGTTTTCAATAATTCTTCGAGATTCGGAATCCCCATTCCGAGGGCTACAAGAAACACTCATTATTTTCACGAATAGAGTCCCAAGGTCAAGAGTTCATTCAAAGCTTCAAGTTTAAGGTATGTGGGGTTTTTCTACAAGAACACCCTTTCGTTCTTGTACCAAAATTGATTTTTCTTTTATGAATATACATGATTTTACATGTTTTGATGTGAATTTGAAGCATGAATTTATACCCTATATGATTTTACATGACATTGTGATACTCTCTATGTTTTGGAAGTTGAATTGAATGAGAATGATGAAATTTTTGTACAAAAAACTGAATTTTCTAGATTTTAAAGTAAGTTATATATATTTATGATGAAAAGCATGAATCTTGAGAAAATTTAAAATGATTTTGTTGTATGAGACCTTGAGTCCTAATTGGGATTGTACTTTGAGAAATTGTGTGTTATAAGCACAATGATATTTGAATCCCAAAGCTAATTTTCTTTACCAAGATGTGTGATTATAAAGCAGAAATTTTAAGTTTTAAGTGATTATTTTTATGCTTATGTCATAAAGTATGAACTTTGGAAGGTTTTATGGTGATATTGATGTATGGGTTTTTGGAATCCTATTTGAGATTATTATTTTGAGAAAATCATGTGTTATAAACACCTTGAGTTTAAATAATTTGAGATGATAAAGAAGCTTTGACCTTTTGATCGTAAAAAGGGTTGTTTTTGAAATCGAGATGAGAAAAGAAATCCACTTTTATTGATTTATTATGAAAGGGGTAGCATGATGGCTCCCATTATGAATTGTTGAAATATTTATTAGTGAATTTTTTTTTGAAAAAATTTGAGCTAAGTCCGGGAGTAGTGTTTAGCACCGAGCGGGAGGTATAGCAGGATTGGTACTTCCCTAAAACTAAGTGCCCCCATAGGTTGTGAACCTGAGGCTGAATTTTATAGTGATCACTAGTGTTTGGATTGATGATTTAAGGTCCTACTCTGATGGCAAGCATAGGACAGCTCTCCCCAATGTGGGTTAGACGTTGGACTCCATGTAGCTCACATGGTTTATGTCGGTTGTAAGAGACTCCCAATGTGTGTGTGTGTATTTTCCT
>NW_025851344.1:150604-153392 GCF_002878395.1 Capsicum annuum
TGGGAGTCTCTTACAACCGACATAAACCATGTGAGCTACATGGTTTATGTCGGTTGTAAGAGACTCCCAATGTGTGTGTGTGTATTCTCCTATCTAATATGAAAAGTCTTATTCTTCTATCTGAGATGAAAACATATTTGTTTGAAAGACTGAGTTTGAGAAACTCATTGTTTTTGAAATATCATATATTCCAAAGAGAATTGTTATGAGATTTGATTGCTTTGATGATTTGGAATCGAGATGGAAGTGAATTAAGATTTATTATGATGACTCACATGTTTCACCCGATATATTTTACTCTGTTATGATTATGATGATTTTAATTCGAGCTAAGTGAGCATTTATATCAGCATGCATAATTTTATAAACTATGATGATATTAAGATATTATTTTATATATGCATTACCCCCCATATGCTCGGTACGTTTCCATAGTATTGACCCACATAGTCGTATGTGGGCTACATTTTCTCGGAATATAGGTACAAGGTATAGTGTACATCTTCCGATCCAGTCAGTTTGCGGTATCCAGTCAGCAGGTGATGAGTTCTTTTGATTCAAGGGCTTGAGTTAGTTATACAGTTCGAGAAGTGTTGTATTTTATTTATTCAGTCGTGTTGAGTTGGGTTAGTCGGGAGTCATGATCCGGGTACCTACAGTCAGTACTAGTAGGGGCTTCATAGACAGTTAGTAGAAGTTGATGTTTTCTGTTTCAGTATTTGTTGTAACAACAGAGTTGTAATCTTGTAAATTTAGTTTTGTATCTATCATATTCAGAAAAAAGTTATTTTCCGCAGATTTGTATAGATTTATACTTTTTGTTCAGTTGCTTATGAGTTATGCCAGTAGAAGGGTTAGCTTGGGGTCACTTATGATCGTAAGCACCGTGTGATGTTTCGGGACCTGATTTCGGTGCGTTACAAAGTGGGATCCAAATTGGATTTTGGGATTATTAAGGTTTTAATTAATTAAAATTTCTACCAATAAAAAATTATCACGTATTGAATAAAAATATTAATTTTTTTTTAGAAAGTTTTCTAACAAGCAAAAGGGTAAAATAAAGTCTATATATGAAAGAGAAGAATACTTTAAAAGCCAACAGAAAAAAGGGTATATTAAGACCATTTTCAATACTTGAAGAGTATATTAGGTCTTTTTTTTTCTAAAATAAACATTGTGTCCCTTCTATTTCATCTTATGTTACGATTTTTAACAAATACGGAAGTAAAGAGAGAGAAAACAACCTTTAAAAATGTATCAAATGTACTTTTAGATTTTGCAATCTTAAACATACATTCCATGACATTTTTATGACTAGGAACATGTCATTTAAAAATATAATTAATCAGATTTTGAAATTTATAGAATTTTCAAACATAGAAAAGTGTCACTATCTTCATTACATAGTAAAAAGAAAAAAGCAACATGTAAAACAAAAAATTAGCGATTGCCTACTAGATTTCTCATCTATCACCACTTTCATCTCACCATTTTTCTTAGGATCAACTTTAGGAGTTAGAAGATTTTCATTAACAATTTGCTCAGATCTTAGTTGCTTAAAAAATTCTTGTTCTTGAGTATTCAACTCTTCTATGAGCTCTTTTAGGGTTTGGTTAAGCCATATCTTAACACATGTTGGAGAATACTCAATTTTGATGATGATGTTACAATTTGTAATGTGTGTATTTACAGAAAAAATAAGAAGGGGGTACTAAGTGGGATTTGCTTAATTTTTTTTGTTCAAATTTAGAGAGTATAGAATAGAGTGAGTGGTTATTAAATAGATGAGTACCAACTAATTGTAGATGAAATAAATTAGATTTATGTACTTAACAAAATTGTAATTTGCTAGAGTTGCATTGGGAAATATTTTGAAGAAGGTTCAAGTAATTACTCATAATAAAAGAGACATGATATAATAATGTTTCTAAATCAAATTGGATATTCTATAGTAGCACATAAAAGAAATCGCAAACAAAGGGAAGGTAGAACATATCTTTCCTTAAGCATAGGAAGTCAGTAACAAACCCAAATTACCTAAGTAACAACATGTGCATTAGTCATCTGTTGAAGGAAATTCAATGAAAGTTAGTAAAGGAAGAGAGTTTATGAAAAATGAATGCATGTGCAAGAGCCTCACCTGTGAAAGAATTGGGGACTACGGACCACATCCTCCTTCAACATCACTGCATAGAGATAGGGGCGGATCTACGTTGAGAGTAGGGGGTGCACGTGGACCCGATAGCCTCGAGAAAAACTCTCTATATATAGTTTGTATATTTGTATATATATATATCAGAGAATAAGGGTAAGTTCATAGCCTGCACCATCACTAACTACTTTTGTGGGGTTGGCCAGACAGTCTAGCAGTCGCTTTAAATATTTCCCTCTTACCCCAATGACTCGAGTTCAAAACTCAATAACATATATTTATTGCTCCTCCTTTTTCCAAATACATGTTATGTACTATGTAGCATATTTTTTTTTCTATGCACTGTCTGCATACATGTTATGCACTGTGCAGCATATTGCTATTTTCTATGCACTGTCTGCAGCATATTGTTGTTTTCTATGTTTCCCCTTCAAACGTACAAACATATATATATATATATATATATATATATTATTTAGTAGTCATTTATTTCACTTTTTTTCATTTATTTATATTTTGTAGACGTTATTTTTGTATTTTTATTTTATTATAAAATACAAGCTTTCCTTCAATTTCAAAAGGTAGATATTTTCTATCTTATATTTTATATTGTTTAGTTTACTTTTATCTTGTGAT
>NW_025851344.1:156392-206059 GCF_002878395.1 Capsicum annuum
ATATATTTTGTTTACATAATTTATATCTCCATTATCATACATGCTTTATACCACAACAATAACAACACATAATTTGCATGGAAATTCATATTGGAGTGTATGACTAACATAAACTTGTTATTTAGATATCATAAAATCATGTAAATATGAAGTTCTAATATACTAGGCATTTTATCGAACACCTTGCATGTATTCTTTATGGCATAGGTGGATTTCATACTTGCATTCTATCAATCCATCTAAAGATCATGTTTTTCAACTAACAACATAACTTTCATGAGATATACAGTCATGATACTATTATATAGCAAACCAAACAAGCATCAACATGGGTATGATCATATCACCACAATCAACAAAGCTGTTGTATTTTAAAGATTAATTCTTGAACTCCATGGACGAAAGGAATTCGTGGATGAACACTACGCATATTTTGGAAGGGAGGTTCTTGATGATTGATGGAGGAATTTCCTTGAAATTGTATCTTCAAGCTTAATTATGTAACCCTAGTTGTTTTTATCTTTTAGTGCTCTTGGATGATGAGCTTTGAGATGTTAATAGGGTTGTAATATGTTTAGAAGCTATATATTTCGTAGGGTTAAGTTTAGGGACATGTAAGGAGTGTTCAAAGACTTAATTAACCTTAAAATAACTCAAAACAAAGTGTTTTTAGAACCTGGAACTGACTTAGGCAAGGCCTAACCAATCGCCTAAGTTTGGTTGGGCGGCACCTAACCAATTGCCTATCCTTACTGTCTCTCACGAAAATGGGCATAACTTTTCGCTCGGGTATTAAATTAAGGTGAAATTGGTTTTGTTGGAAAGGTAATTCAATTATCTACAATTTGGTGGGTCTAAATCAGCCAAAATACCACATTAACATCGAGTTATACTCATTCAAATATGACCCTTGCAAAATCAAACACTAAAACTTGATGGATTCAAAAACTCTTAGCTTGTATTACCTTAAGTGACTCATATGAACATGATTAATGTATTATAAGCTATTGTATCGCTAGGATACTCATTGTAAGTCATGCACTAAAATGCTACTCACGGGATAGGAGGTTTCACACGTAGGAAAAATGGTTCGTATCCTAGCCTAGAAACATATGGGATATTATAGAATAAGGAAGTATCAAGGGTAAACTATTCTTATCATTACCCGAGGCTACCGCCTAGTTGTGACAATAATGCTTATGGTCACAAGTGACCATAAGTTAACCCATGAGCTGGTACCTTCTGTGAGCACTGAGCAAACTAATAATAAACAACATATGAGACAAACAACTAATAATGTCATAAGATTTTAAATACTGAAATATGATTAATCATAAATCTGAATATCTGACGACATCCTGGAAAGACCGATAAAATAACTGATAAATTGACTAACTATCTATTTGACTGAAAATATCTGAAAGCCTCTAACTAACTGAAGAGTTAATGGGATATGACCCAACTAACTCCAAACTTAACTAAGTAAAAAGAAATGTAGGAATACTGAAAAATCATAACAGGTCCTCGACATGTAAGGATTCACCACAACTGTTGTTGCTGATAAACTGAACTGTCTAAGTGTGATCAGGAAACTGAGCTTCTAAACCTATGGTATAAGACATCATAGCGCTAAGAAAAGTATAATGATCAGTACTTTGAATGTACTGGTATATGGATAAGGTTAGGCTAAAATGCATAGGCTCATGTGCATAAAATATTTGTAAACTAAAATACTGAAATCTGGTAATTGAATAACTGATGAACTGTATGATATGGTCAAGCAAACCTGAACTGAATTTTATACTGAATACTAAACTGAGACTGTGGGAGGTACTATCTAACCGACATGCCTTAATCTAAGGTAAGTAGGGTCTAACCTATAACCCCAGTTGGAAGGGTGTCAGTACAATGCCATGAGTACTAATAATGGCTATGTAGATCCACCAACCTACCATCTTGAAGGACTAATGAGTCCCCTTCAACTGGAAGATGCTCTAATGAGATATGTGTTACCCTCAACTAGAAGGTAAACACCTTTTCAACCCTAAAATAAAAGGTTGATATCTCTAACCTACACTAGCTGCATAGTTCTAGAACTAAGGGACTACTACTAAAGGTCACACCTTCTACAGGCAGGTGACCCTCCATCCTTGGGTTTGCTCGGTATTAAATCCCACTCCCATCTGAATGAAACTAATTACAGGACTGAACTAAGTTTAATTGAGCAAAAAAATAATCATGATAGCTAACTAAATAATAATTCTCATTGTAACGCCCTAATTCAGTACCCAAATTCTACACGGTGCTCATAATCTCAAAGGACTACAAGCTAACCCATTACTGGAACCTGCTGCAATAACTGAATATTAATACTGCAAATATACAGAAATTAGGCGTAAAACATGCCATAAGGTTCAATACTGTCATAAAACTAAATACAATATAACAATACCATAAACTAAAACATCTATCTAGAAAATACTGTAGTCTTAAAAAGCCTCTAAACTATTTGAAATGTGGAGTTGATGGGACAAGTGCTCAACTAACTCTGAACTACTAAAATAAGCTGAACTACTAAAATAATCATCATGTTGTCGAACTAAGAGGACTCATCACTAACTTTGTCAGCTGAATATTTTAACTTCTAAGTATGATTGGGATCCTTGAACCTATGATATAAAACATCATAGAGTAAAAGAAAGGTATACGTCAGTACTTTGAATATACTTGTATGCAAAGTGAGGTACGCTAAAATGCATGGGTTCATATGCATGAACAATAATGATCAAATGACATGAATGTAACTGAACGAGAGTACATGTATGAATATGCAAACTGTAACTGAGATCATGATAACGCGAGATTACCAAATCTAAATACTGATTAACTTATATCTGAGCTTATTGATACGAAAATATTGATAGCTGAGTGACTGTATTTGTTAGTATTAATTCTGTGGAACTATACTAAGTTTCGTTCTGAGCTGAGTGGATGTATCTGACAATCCTGATTTTATATAGAACTTTATTGAGTTCTATACTGAGAGTGGAACGTGAACTGAGACTGTGAGAAGTAATTATCTAACCAATATGCCTCTCTCTGAACTGATTGAGTTCCAACTAGTAACCCCAGTTGGAAGGGCATCCATTCTATGCCATGAGTAAAGACAAGCTAAGTTACCCTCATCTGGCCGGTGCTTTGAACGAGAATGGTGGTACCCTCAAATGGTAGGTAGATTACCTCATCAACCCTCAACTGGCAGGTTGGTATCTCAACCTACACTGGCTATATAGTTCTAGAACACAAGGACTACTTTTAAGGTTCACACTCCCTATTAGCAGGGGAGTCTCCATCCTTGGGTTTACTCGGTGATGAATCCTACTCCCAACTGAATAGACCCTTAACTGATTTCTAAAATGGTCTAAGCCAGACCGAACTATTACTGATCATACTTTTTAAATAAACTGAACTGAGTTTATTGAGTTTTGTGGACTAACGGAATACAACTGAATTCTAGTAACTGACCGAGTACTACTTACTTTTGTTGAGTTTCGTAACAGACTGAATTCTATTGATCATAACATGGTTGAATACAATTCTGTAGTTGACCATGGCCCTAGGTAAACAACAATATTGTTGGGTATTGAATACCCCCAACACTCGATAGCATAAATTATACAACATGGCATAATCTTGAAACATGATAAATAACTACTTGATCATCATTTATTATAGGGATATTCTATCAAACACTTGCATGACATGAACTATAATACAAGCTAACATGATATAATTTCATTATTTAATTCTCATGAAAAATTCATCAAACACTTGAAGGACATAATCTATGCACATGACGCTAAAACAACATGTACACATCATAGTTCAATTTCACATTTACAACTTCAAGCGTTTAAACATGGTTTTGCATGATAATGCATACATATAAATCAATTCCACATGAATCTTGTAGTAAATCATGAATTAGAAACCCCATTAACATGGTAATCATGAACAAATTCATATTTAACCATAAACTTCATCAAACTCATAAACTTGTAGTTAAAAGGGGTTCTTAAACTCCAAGGGTGGAAGGAAACGCTTGGATGAACACTTGACATACCTTGGTTGCTAAATTCCAGAAGAACAATGATGGAAATCTTAATCCTTGGCCTTAAAATTAAATCACCTAGGGTTCTTGTTCTTGAGCAATTTGAGAGAAAGTAAGTATATTTGGCTCAATAAAGGCTAAATCTCGTATTTTAAGGATGAATAAGGGTGGGAAAAAGACCCTAACACCCCTGAGGACGCAACTTTTTAATTACTAAAAATTGGATTATCGACACATCGAACAATGCGCCGCGTCGTTGGTATCGATGCGATAGCCAACATTCCGCATCGAGTCCATGCTGGTTCACTAGAAATTGCCACTAGGATCCAAGGTAAATTATGATCAACGCAATGGCTGCCACACCGGCCTGATATCACGTCAATATACTATTTTGGATTCCCAAATTCGGTTCAAACGAGTTCTGAAAAATCTAAAACTCATCCTGGAACACCTACTGACATTCCTGATCATGAATCAATCTAAATATCGATACTTTAAGGTCATAAGAGTTGTGAAATAGTCTTTCCAACTTACAAAGGCCAAAATAATTCTATGTCTGAATACTTAGCTAGAATTTTCTAAGTCTGGGACCCCTTAGGAATCTTAAAAGAATAAGTTGAGCTTAGGATTTTGTGAAATATTACAATATCCTCCCCTTGGGAATATTTTTCCTCAAATGAGACTGACTAAACTGAGAATACTGATAGACTAGATTTAAACACTGGACATGCGCAATTGAAGCATGATTTCGTGAATGAAATTACTGATATACTAAATTATCATATTGAATATGCATATCTGATCGATGAGGGTATAGCTGAACATGATTCATGAATGTTTAATTAGGATTATTGATAAGATAATTTTACGTACTGAACATGCATGTCGATACATGAGTATATGACTAAACTAATTAATGAATGTATGGCTAAGTATGCAATGTTTATTATTACCAAGTTGGTAGCTATACCTGAACATGAGACTAAGTAAATTCAAAGAAAAACTATTATCTTGAGATGAGTCTAAATTTGTAGAGAAAAGGTGAGTTTACTTGGTCTGCCTGTCTGCCTCTGATTCTCAAGTAGCTCCCTTAATGGATTAATTCCGCCAAAGAACATTAACTAGAGGGACTTCTTTGTTCCTCAGTCTGCAAATCTAATAATGAAGGATTTCAACTAAGATCTCTTCATAAGAGAGTCTGTTCTGAATATCTATTACCTCTATATGGACTACGACTGCTGGTCAATTATGCATTTCTTTAGAAAGGAGACATGGAACACTGGATGTACTGAAGCTAAGTCTGAAGGTAACTCAAGCTCGTAAGCTACCTTTTCGAAATCGCTGAAAATTTAGTAAGGACCGATATATCGGGGACTGAACTTCCCCTTTTTGCCAACCTCTTCACTCATTTCATAGGAGAGATTTTTAAGAATACAAAATCCCCGATCCCAAACTCAAGATTATTTACTGAATATACATAAACATGAACATAAGAATATAACTGAGCTTAAAATATGATACAAGAACTGATCCTTGAATACATGGCTTATGGCTGAGATTGGAACTTGAGGGTCCCCCTATGAGTACCCACTACTCCAAACTGGATTTATTACGTGAAGAGAAGATGGACGGTTTATGTCATAAGAGATTGGGGATTATAGTGCATCTCCCCCTTAGGACATTATGTTCCCTGAAGAATACTGACTTGGCAGAGATACTCAGGAAAAACTAAGATGATGCATAGGGCACCTACAAATCAAATTATGACTGTATATCAGGGTTCTGAAACTGAGACATGACACCTTAACTAAGATAAACTCATATCTGCATGGTTGCTCAATCTTGGAATAGTTAAATTTATGAGACTTTTGATAGTGCGACTAGATGGAAGGACGGGAAACCCAACCATATGAACATTATCTGCCGAACTGTTAAACTGAATTGTTGGTTTTGCGAACTAATTTATGCTGAAAACTTATATTCGACTGGAGCCTTTCTTTGATACTCTTTCTATAGATTTCTAGTCACTTAAAGAGCAAAGAGTCTTGGCATAGTTGAATAAAATAGCTGAATAATAAAATCACATCCTGGCTAAAATTCTGTAATAAGAGTCGGGGCCTATGAAACATCATGTAAGATGAAGGTACTAAGCCTTATGCTCTACGACTACAAATTTTTAAGCTTAGACTTATCCCTTGAATACTCTCTCAACTATAGTATCCACCTGAGTACATCACATCGCCTTAGACTATTGAAAATATTTCCATGGGTACTGAGCACGAGTGCATAAACTTACTAACTTATCAGATTATCTAAATGGTTCATAGCTGAATACTTGGTCATATAATATTGAACTGTACTTGTTTGAATAACTGGACTGGAGCTGTAAAGTATCATGCATACGATGCAAGGACTAAATGGGTAACATGAGGTAACTGAGCATGAATTTATGAAAACTGTATTATTTTAGAATGCAAGATCAAGCGTATGACATGACTCTAAAATATTCTATAAACTAAGGTACTGAAATACTGATAACTGAATAACTGATAACTGTATGCTATGGTTAACCAAATCTAAAACTGAACTAAGTTACTGATCTGATTACTAGACTGGGACTATGACTAAGACTGTAACTAAGACCGCAACTGAGACTGTACTAGAATTGAATACTGGGTTCTGATAAATCTTCCTACTGAGGTCTGATCTGGATTGAATTCTCCTACTATGCTTAAGCCTACTCCAATATTTGAAATTTATTTAGACACTTACACATCAATATGACATTCAAGCCTTTCTTTATAGATATAGCCTTTTGTAAAACTAGCATGCAATAAAATTTTTTTAACATGAAACATTTACTCTCTCTCTTCTAAGAAACTGCTCATCACTACATCATTTCATAAGGAGAGTTCACTGAAGGTTAAAACATGAGGACCTAAAGCAAGAATAACACTATACCAAACCTAACACTTAACTGAGGCCTAAGGAATGGGACATCAACATCCTGGATTTTATTGAGAAATCTAAAATTAGGATTTACATGATGAAATCTAAATTTAGTTGATCATTAGGAGTATAGCATAAGTCATGGTAACTAAGCATATGTAAGGCATAATATGAGACATGAGTCAAGAACTGTATGGCCTGATCTTGGAGTTTCTATATTCATGAAATGTGATGTGTAACACTGCGTGATCTGGAACTCCTTATACTAGAAATTCTAAGCATGGATGATTTTTAATGATGTGCAAAAAATACGATCTATGATCATAGAGACGACATGTAAGGCATGAGTAGATATCGTGATAGCTGAAGTACAAAACTTTACACCGAGGTAAGGATGGGTTAGGCATCATCCTTCCCACTGTTTTTTCTATACATATAAATATTACTATTAAAATCTAAAAGCCTAACTTGGTTAGTTGTTCTACCATCTCTCCCTTGCTTAAAGCCGTTATTCTAAGTATGTGAATAACTTAATAAACTCTAAGCTAAACTGAAACCACGTTACTCTAGAGTCTGAGAGATAACCATACCCTTAAGCACTCAACTCATTCTGAAGGACTATACCTGATAATGTAAGGTCCACTGGCAGGACTTTCTTTGGATGCATAATTCTTAGCTTTATATTGCCCCAACAATCATCATGTACCAACCTTAACACTGACTAACTTATAATTCTCTACTCTCTTTTCTACTAGTTTAATCTAGAGATTTAATTCAACTGAAACTGAGGTACTACCTCTTCATCCAATGATTGGTCCCTTAGGAAATTTAAATAGGATGACTCTATTACTGAAATCAACTACAAGGATTTTTCTTTGAAATACTATAACCTAGAAATTTCCATATACTCGTCTGGCTAGAATCGATCTACCTAATGGGTGAGGAACAAAGAAAAGAACTGTTACGATTTCTAATTTGACTTGAAAGTTACTGCTATGTAAGGAGTTACAAAAGACAAAGAATCTCCCAGATCTAACAAGGCATACAGGTAAATGAAAGTTCTGTAATGTACTAGTGACCAAATCAGGAGAACTTTCCTGATCTTGTCAGGACTAAAGTGAATGAAGCTTTTTTGGGAGCTTCCCACTGGTGGAAAAAGAAGTGGCACCCTTCTGATTCAGGCGACCAGACTAAGCTGAAGGATGATCGAACTAACCATGTTGGCATAAATCTTTCCCCTCTGAGCTATTATTCTACACTCCCGCATCCTGTGGCCTGGCTTACCACATCCAAAAAATACATCACGTCCAGCTCTACACACTTTCTTGTAGTTCTTACCACATTCCCCACAAAGTGGGTTAGTACAAACAACCTTTCCCCTACCTTGCGAGTTAGAGCCTGATGGCCCATTTTGACTATTATTTTTAAACTTAAACACTGGCACCCTAATTGAAGGAGGAACTAGGGCTAAGAATATCTGATGAAATTAGGAGCGATTACTACCCGCTGATATTGGCTTAGAATTTTTTGTTCTAGCCCTCTTATTCTTCCTACGCTTCTTTCTCTCACCCTACTGAGGATAAGTAAATAACCTAGATAGGACAATAGTCTACAGATTATTCTAAGAAATTATTGAATAATCCAATATAGTGAAAGCATCTCTAAATTCAGCATGAGAGACATGCTTATTTAGGGGATTTGTCTGAACGAATAAAGAAGCTAGCTGGTTTTCATCTCTTCTTCCATTACTTTTTCTAGGACATATGTTCTGGAAGCATAAGGAAGAGATGAATTAGACTGAGAGTTTAATTGGTGCTCATGCTCACTCGCACAACATGAAGACTAAAAGAAGGGAAACTTTTCCTAAAACATCTAATAGCTTTCTATCCATAAGTGTGGCGCGCTACACACCTACGCACAAGACTCTACTAGATGCGGCTTTCAGACTTCCTAGGACTCTGTTGAACCTTAGGATCTAATACAAAGTTTATAACGCCCCGAGTCTGTACCCTAAACTTTACGCAGTGCTCATAATCCTGAAGGACCATAAGCTAACCATGACTAGTACCTGCAATAATAATTGAATAGTAATACTGAAAATATGTAGAAATTAGGTGAAAAATATGACATAAGGTTCAATACTATAATAAAAGTAAATAAGGAATAATAATACCAAAAATTGAAACATCTATCTGAAAATACTCTAGTCTGAAAAAGTCTCTAAACTGTCTGAGATATGGAGTTGATAGGATAAGTCCCCAACTAACTCCGAACTACTGAAATAAGCTGAACTACTAAAATAATCATCATGTCCTCAAACTAAGAGGACTCACCACTAACTGTGTCAGTTGAATATCTAAACTTCTAAGTATGATCGGGAGCCCGTGCGTCTGAACCTATGGTATAAAATATCACAGAGCAAAAAAACATAAGCTTCAGTACTTTGAATGTACTAGTATGCAAAGTGAGGTAGGATGAAATGCATGGGTTCATATGAATGAATAATACTCACCGAATAACATGAATGTAACTAAATGAGAGTACATGCATGGATATGTAAACTATAATTGAGATCGTGATAACACTAGATTATTGAATTTAAATCTTGATTAACTGATATCTAAGCCTACTGATACTGAATTATTGATAGCCGAGTGACTGTATTTGAAAATCTTGATTCTGTGGAACTGTATTGAGTTTTGTTCTGAGCTGAGTGACTATAACTAATAGTCCTGCTTTTTTATAGAACTAAATTAAGTTCTATACTAAGACTGAAACTAAAACTGAGACTGTGGGTAGTAATCTTCTACTCGACATAACCCTCTCTGAATTGATTGGGGTCTAACCTATACCCCCAATTTTAAGGGTGTCCATACCATGCCACAAGTAAAGACAAGCTGAGTCACCCTCATTTGGAAGGTGCTCTGAATGAGAATAGTGGTACCCTTAACTTGCAGGTAGCTCACCTCAACAACCCTCAACTGGTAGGTTGATTTCTCAACCTACACTGGCTCCGTAGTTCTAGAACACAAGGACTACTTCTAAGGATCACATCCTCTATTGGCATGTGAGTCCCCATCCTTGGGTTCACTTAGTGCTGAATCCTACTCCCAACTGAATAGATCCTTGATTGATTTCTAAATTGTTCTAAGCTTGACTGAATTGTTACTAATCATACTATTCAACTGAACTGAACTGAGTTCACTGAGTTCTACGGGCTAACGGAATACTACTACATTGTTGTAACTGACTGAGTACTATTGAGTTTCCCTGTGTTCTGTAACTGGCTGAATTCTACTGATCTTGACAAGGCTGAATACTATTCTATAACTGACCATGGCTCTAGGTAAATAGCTAAATTATCAGGTATTGACTACCCCAGGACTTAATAGCATAAATTATATGAAATGTCACTATCTTGAAATATGATAAATAACTACTTGGTCATCATTCATTCATAGGGACATACTATCAAACACTTGCATGGCATAAACTTGTAAACAAGCTTACATGATATATTTCATTATTTAATTCTCATGAACAATTCATCAAACACTTGAAGGATATAATCAATTCACATGACACTAAAACTACATGTACACATCATAGTTTAATTCCACATTTACAACTTCAAGGGTTTCAACATAGTTTCGCATGATAATGCACACATATCAATCAATTCCACATGAATCTTGTAGTAAATCATGAACTAGAAACCCCATTAACATGGTAATCATGAACACATTCAAATTCAACCATAAACTTTATGAAACTCATAAACTTGTAGTTAAAAGGAGTTCTTAAACTCCAAGTGTGGAAGGGAACCCTTGGATGAACACTTGATATACCTTGATTACTAAATTACTGAAGAACAATGATGGAAATCTTGAGACTTCACCTTGAAATTAAATCATCTAGGGTTCTTGTTCTTGAGAAATTTTAGAGAATGTATGTATATTTTGCTTAATGAAGGCTGAATATCATGTTTTAGGGCTGAATAGGGGTGGGGAAAAAACCCTAATACCCCTGAGGATGTGGCTTTTTAATTACTGAACACCAAATTTTAGATGTGCAGGACGACGTGTCGTATTATTGGTATCAATGTGATAACCAACGCGCGACATCGAGTCCGCATCGGTTCATAGGAAATTTCCACTGGAGCAAAGGAAAATATTGATCGACGCAATGGCTGATGCGCCGCACCGATATCGCATCGATACACTATTTTGGATTCCCAAATATAGTTCAAACAAGTTCTAAAAAATCTAAAACTCATATGGGAACACCTACTGACGTTCCTGATCATGAATCAATCTATAGATTGATACTTTAAGGTCATAAAAGCTGTGAAATAGAGTTACCAAGTTACAAAGGCACAAATAATACTAAGTCTGAATACTTGAATAGAATTTTTTATGTCTGGGACCCCTTAGAAAGCTTGAAAGACTGAGTTGAGCTTAGGATTTTGTGGGGTCTTACACTTATGGGTCACTTGAAACCATTCATAAGATATTGAAATTATGTAAATAGCTAAGTAACGAGTCTTCATAACCCTCCAAACCTAAATGACAATAGCAATAAGGACATATGAAGCTTTAAAACCATAATAAAGGATAATTGTTCAAAACCCAACATTTAGATATTTCATCAAACACATGAGAGTCATGAATTTAAGCATGGGAATGGGAACGAATTGGATTAAGGGGAAAAGACTCAATTCCTCTCAGAGAATTAAATTTACAAATGGAACGTGGATTATAGGTACACTATGATGTGATGAAATTCTCATCACTATACCCTCCGTGACGCGCCACTATTGCAGTGATGTTTTGGAATAAAAATCTAAATAAGACCCAATCCTCGTCTGAAAAATCCAAAACTTCATTGAGACATTATCCTTACACCCCTAAACATGAATTAACACGAAAACCAACATCTTAAGGTCAGAAAGACTCATTTAAAATCCTTAAAGATAAGAGGACAAAAATATGACTGAGTACCTAACACTTAGTGAAATTTTCAGGCTTTAAGACTTATACATGCAACTAGGAGTTGAACTAAGCTAAGTAAAGTATGGGGTATTACAATTATATTCCAGCCCATTCAATAGACATTAATATCATACCAAATATCCCAGTCTAATATATGAATGAAGGAAAAAATAAAAATATATAACAATATACCAAGTGAAGAAACACATAGACAATAAGAACAATGAAGAAAAAGATATACGACAGTGCCATAGCTTTATATAGCTTGATTTATATATATACAAATGCATATACATATATGCACGAGGTTATCTCAAAGCACAACCTAGATCAGCATATCCTCATTTAAATACATTATTAACATACTATTAGAATTTAGTACCATAGAAATTAGGGTTTCCAATCCACATGGCTAGACATGATATAATCGTGCATAATAGTGCATTCATAAGATAGAAGAGGTTGAAGACATACCTCAAATCCCAATATCGGATTAATGACCAATCTGTCAAAAGCTAACCATAATAATGATTATAACAATGATAATAACAATATCAATATCAGGCAACTCTGGACAACTAAATACCAAACCAATCCTATGCATACTCCCAACACCCCATACTTGGAAGGTTTAATCAACATATAATAAAAGGCATATTCTTCATTTATATATATGGAACTAACCATACCCGCTGATAGACATTGGTTCATACTAGTGATAGGTGATGTATATAAAGGAATAAATACAAGGTACACAATAAATATCAAAAAACTCATCATAAGTGGTACATCTTGGGTTTTGTCCTTAGAAATTTTCTTTGAAATCCATTCTTCGGGCCCAATACAACTCTAGGGTACGAGTCTTATGATAGGGTATAAGTGGTACGGCCCTGTCGTAAGCTAACTAGTATTAGTTGATGGGATAGTTTTGATCACTGAAATGGTAATGAATTAAGGGTGTGAGTCATTAGGATTGATATAAGTCATATTAGTGACTCGTATGGTGACCAGTGTTTGATCCTTTTGGTATTTCATTCTTCCAGGGATACGGATCATGGGTATGGATCCTATGCTGAGGTTATGACTTGGTAGGATGAGTCATATGCTGGATAGTGTATGATCCAAAGGTTAATACCTAGGTACAACTTGTGGAAACCAAATGTAGGGAAGGTATGACTCGTAAAAGGGTCAGTCGTATCATTGTGATAGGTTTTTAAGGGACTTAAGTGGGGGTATTTTGGACATTTTCCTATATACACTAATTATGACCCATGACTTATAATACACTAAGGAGTTTATTTACCCTATTATTCTATTCATTAACACTTAGATACTATTCCAAAATACATCATAATTCTCTCAAGAGCTTTTTGGACAAGAGAGCTATCAACTTAGGGATTGCTATGGGGCTTGCTTTGGTGATTTTATTCCTTCATATTTCTCAATTTAAGGCATATGCCTCTTACCTACTTACTATTTCTAAAAAGGCATGGATTTTATGGATGTTTTCATGGTTTCAATATTGCATGGTTTATGTTTTTTAACTATTAATTAGGGGTTTTATTTATAATGTCTTGGTTATGGTTTACCCTGGTTTAATTATGCTTTCATTTGCATTAATGGTGGTTTTGGGAAATTGTATTTCATGGTAATAGTTTAATGGTCTTCGGAATTGGTTTGGGTTATATTATGCCCCAAGTTGTTTGATAAAATGCTTATAAAGATTTGTTCATTTTATTGACTTCTTTCAATGGAACTCTTTTTTGTTTACATCTTATTTATGATATTGTAAATCATTTACAAAGGTTAAAAACTTATTGGTTATGCTCGTGGAGAACATAGAAGTCTCCTAAGAGGTTGATATGGTAAACGAAAAGGGCTCTTGAGAGTCTCCTTAAACTAAATGGTTTGGCTATGGATAAATCTTGCAAGCATGGTTGGTATGATGGTACCACTAGAAATTAGCCTTGGTAATAAATGGTAATTGGATCGATTGGACATGGTTTTAATTTGGCAATTAATGGGGAAATATATAACTAAGTTGTAGAAGATGGAGGTTCTAGGGGAACCAAAACTGCAAACTCATATTTGTCGATCGAGGGGTCTTTGATGAACATGTGCGAGTGTCATATTTTATATTGGAGGTATGTACTAGTCATTCCATGGTTGGGGAAATGTCCCAACTGGATCTTTGTATTCTTTTGGATGAAGGCTTTGTGGTACTCCTTCGGGTTGGTACAAATGGGATCGATATTTTTTTGTCCTTAGCATTGGCACTAGTGTTGGACTGATATCATTTGATGATATTTTTGGTTGTTACATTGTATTATATTTTAGATTTAATTGTCAACTTATGTATTTATATTCTCATTGGTTTTGAATGGCATGGATGGTTGGTTTAGTGCGGGTCGACCGAATTGGGTCGGTCATGATTGTGACCCTACCCTAGAGTCTTCAATATAGGATTTATGTAATGTTGTTGTATGCTTGAAATTTAGCTCATTTAAGCCTATGCAAGGTGGTTGGGTTATGTTACGGGGTGGTCCTTAATCCTGGTTAGACTTGCGATGCCCATTATATTTAGGCTCTGGTTCGAGTTATGACAAGTTGGTATTAGAACTTTAGGTTCATGGTTAACTGGGAGTCTATAAATTTATGTCGAATAGAGTCTCTTTTATAGGTGTGAAGCATGCCACACTCATAAAAGAGATCACACCCATAATTGAAATTCTCTATCCTAGAATCTTGTGTAATCTTTTGTTGTTTGTCTTTCAGATCATGCGTCCTTGATCTGGAACATAAGGAAATTCTTCCATCCAATCTGGGGATAATGATGAAGGGGTACCTCCTACGTCTTGAGTACATCTTTGATCTCATGGTCCTATTCCTGATTGTGTTGGAGTTCCTTCTATTCACCCTACTGCTCCTCAAGTCCCTCAAGGTAATATGAAGAATGAGGAGTTTTGTCAGTATATTAACATTATTACTTAGATAGTTGTTACTTAGGCTAAATGGGGTTGGGCTAGTGCATTATTTGCTGAGGCCACAAGTGTTGGTCAACTTATAAAGATGAGTCTGCTACTTTACGATAGTGAAGGTAGAAGAAGACCCACAGGGCTTATTAAATAAAATGGAGAAAATATTTTAGGTTATGCAGGCTTCTGATATGGAGTGAGTTAGCTTTATGAATTATCAGCTCAAAGATATTGCTTATCACTGGTACGAGGAGTAGGATAGAGATAAGGGTGATATGGAAGAAGAAAGGTTGTGGGAGGCCTTTTGTAATTCCTTTATAGATTGTTTCATCCTTAAGAGTTGAAGGAAACTAAGATGGAAGAGTTTGTAAACCTCGGGCAAGGAAAGATGTCTGTGAGGGAATATGCCTTGAAATTTCATTAGTTGTCAAGGTATGCTCCTGATTGGTGGCTGATTTAAGGTGGAGAATGAGGAAGTTTGTTTCTGAATTAAATAGAGATTTGATTTTCGAGATCAAGACTGCTTTGTTTATGAAGGATATGGACATCTCAAGGTTGAAAGTTCAAATGCAGTAGGTTGAGAATGAGAAAAGAAAGCAGGCAGAATTTAGTGATAGGTAGGGAAATTGGGGTAGATTTTTTTATCAGAGAGGTACGCAGTATCAAGGTGGTATAGATGGTTGCAAGTGACTGAAAAAAGAAGTGGATGAATTTTGGTTCCATATGTACTGCTAGTGTTTCTTGGCTACAACAGTCGAGCGACATGCGTCACCAAGGTGGTGATAATTCTTAGGCTTAGGTTACCCAATCTCAGGTTAGTAGAGGTTGGTTTATTTTTTTATGCCCTCCTTATCGATTCTATAGTTGTCCTAATCAGAGATTCTATGAGGAAGGTAGAGATAAGTTCTTTTAGTATGGTTAGGTAGGCCATTGGCTCAAGGATTATCGGATCAACATGGTTTCTAAAGAGCCGAATAAGATTCTGGTGGCTTTATCTTTTGCTCCTACACCTAGTGGTATGATATTTATTTCTGTTATAGCCGCTGGTTTTAGTGTTTGTCAAAATAGGTTGTATGCTTTGGCATCCCAAAAGGAATCTGAGGCATCACCTAATGTTGTTACTGGTATGTTACAGCTCTTTTCCTATGACATATATTGTTTGCTTAATCTAGGCTCCACTCTTTCTTATGTGACTCTTTATATAGATGTGCCTTTTAGTTTTGATCTAGAAATTACTTTGGATCGATTTTTTGTTTCTACCCTTGTAGGAGACTCGGTCATTGCTTAACGGGTCTATAGGGGGGGGGTGGTATCTTTTGGTGATAGGCAAACCTTGGTAGATCTATTTAAGTTAGGAATGGTGTATTTTGATGTGATTTTAGGTATAGACTGGTAGCATTCTTGTTATACGTATTTAGATAGTCAGACTCATATGGTAATCTTTAGGAACTCTTTAAATGGAACTGTTGCTTGTTTTCATCATAAATATGAAACTATAAATGGTTTACAAATGTTAAAGGCTAATTGGTTATCATTATGGAGAACATGGTAGTCTCCTAAGAGGTTGATATGGTAAACAGAGAGGGCACTTGAGATTCCTCTTAACCTAAATAGTTTGGCTATAGATAAATCTTGCAAGTATGGTTGGTATGATGATACCACTAATAATTGTCCTTGGTAACAAATGGTAATTGGATTGTTTGGGCATGTTTTAACTTGGGCATTAATGGTAGGATGTGTAACTAAGACGTGGAAGGTAGAGGTTCCGGGGGAACCGAAACTAGACACTCATATTTGCCTGTATGAGGGGTCTTCGATGACCACGAGCAAGTGTCACATTTTATATTAGAGGGATGTACTATTTATCACATGGTATATTTCCTGGTCGTGAGGCTACACACATTGGGACTCTTTCAGCAGGGTGAGCTGAACCCATACGGCCCATGGGTATGTTAAACGACTAGGTTATACAGCCCAGGTAAAATGTTTTAAATGGATGCTAAACACGGATTCCCTTTGCCGACACTTATATATATGTATGGTTGTATGCATATCCTGATATACATGCTAGTGGTCACTCGCTAACCCGTTTACTGGCGGTTGTATCCCACGCTAGGTAGGAATCGGCTATTCAACTCTGCCTACATAGTGATTTACTCGGGGACAATATTTGGATTGAAGTTGTGAGCTTCCATCTTTTTGGAAGGCTCAATTTCATGATATGAACATTCTTACACATTTTGCTTTTGTTTTGGATATTGGTTTTGTCCACGGTTGGGGACATGTACCAAACGAATATTTGAATTTTTTTTTATAGAGGCTTTATGGTACTTCTAGGGGTTGGTATAGGTGGGATCGATATTGGTGTTGGCTTAGCATTTGTATTGGTGTGGGGGCTAACATCATTGGATGATATTGTTGGCTGTTCCATCGTGTTACATTTTGGGTTTGATTATCGTGTTATGTGTTTATATTCTCTTTTGTTTGGGATGGCACGGACTGTTGGTTTGGTACGGGTAGATTCGGTTGGGTCAGTCATGGTTGTGACCCTATCCCTTTGTCTTTATGAGAGCATTTACGTAATCTTGTTATATTCACAAAATTTAGCTCATCTAAGCCTTGGTTGGGTTAAGGTGGCGGTCCCCAGTCCTTGTTGGACATGGGTTGCCCATTACATCTAGGCCCTTGTTTGGATCATTCCAATAAGTGTCATCATTATTGTGATCAACCTCTGGCCTTGTCGGGTATCAATATATAATCATAGTATCCTACGGCCTTTCTGGGTATCAATATATCATCATAGTATCCTCCGACCTTTCCGGGTATCAATATATCATCATAGTATCCTCCGGCCTTGTTGGGCATCAATATATCATCAAAGTATCCTCTGGCCTTGTCGGGCATCAATATATCATCAAAGTATCCTCCGAACTTGCTGGGCATCAATATATCATCATAATCATCAATGCATAAATATAGGTAAAATAGTTCCACAAACTCAAGCCAATATACTCTTATCCATAATCATAACATCGAAAATATAACTATCTTATCATTATATTTTATCTACTCATGATTAACTAGCCAAGACCCATTATTATACCGCTAGTTTACTAGTCACCAAATGATCTCTAATTATCAATCTAACCAATTCTTCACATATTCATTAATCATGGAATTGCAACTAACCATTAATCAATAATCAGCCAAACCTAACGTTTTGTCCAGGTTCACCATTAAACCATAATCGCCATGTATTCACTATTCATCATTTATCGACTAAACATCTTTTATTAACTAACACTAATAAATATCTAATAATTATTTACCAACTACACCTCTTTATTAACTAGTCCTTGTTATTATCTAGTCAGTATCAGCAACAAGGCATCATTATTAACTTTACATCATTATCACTACCATCCCTTATCACCTAGAAATGTTAACCACGTTATCCGTACTTAACAACTAATCGACATTATAACTTATTATCAATAGTCACATATCATTACCATTGATAAACCCATATTTATATCCATATATCAACCCTAGTCATTAGCTACCATATTACTAAGCAAGACCTATTAACTAATAAATTCAGAATTGTAAGCATAAAGTACTATAGTCACCTAATATACAACTAGCTACCACATAGCTTATACCATAATTAGGAAGAACAGTCATAAGATCACATTTAGCTAGAATCACATCAATAACCAATATAATAATCATGAATGTATTGAATCTATACATGCCATCAGCAGTATTCAATTAGTGAAATCATAATCGTTATACCACACCTTCCTCAGTCCCATACCAGAGAGATGTGCATACGCTCACACATACACACAAACACACATATATATATTCATAAACTATAACCACATCCTCTACAAGGATAAACACTTCCCGGATATCCAATCAATATCCTCTATAGGCCCTTGACCCAATTATATATCTAGAATAATCACAATATGATCATCACGGCCTTCGACCCATATACATATCCAAAACTTATATCTATAATCATATTTATAAGTCATAGCATATCTCTAATCATCTCACACCTAGGAGGTATCTCATATATATAAGGTATAATATCAATAAGCATATAATTATCTCTCACATAGGAGGCATAATATCAATAAGTATGATATGACTACAAGTTATTTCAAATATAAAGGTCATTCATCAGGACGATGAGGAACATTACCTCTCTAGGCCAACTATCATATCTAAACGGAGATAGAATCTCTATAGGCCCAACATCGCATATAAGAGAAGGATCATCTAGAAGAACCCAATGTCATTTATAAGAGAAAACAATATTTCTATGGGACAAATATCAAGTCTAAGAGTAAATGGCATCCCTATGGGCCAAGTATCAAGTAAAAGAAGAAATGACATCTCTATGGGCCAAGTATCAAGTCGAAGAGGAAATAGTATCTCTATGGGACAAGTATCAAGTCTAAGAGCAAATAGCATATCTATGGGCCCATTATCATCTTATTTCTAGAAGAAACAACATAGATATAACTTAGAAGTCACAATCCGAGGAAAATTTTTACAATATACCGATATACGAAGTAACCTTATATTAAAGTTTACTAGTCTCGACTGTGTCTAACATCTGCAGCTAATTTCACAATGACTAACACAAGTCTACACCTAAATGGGCCAGACAATCCCACTTCTAAACCTCAATTTACTTAATTAGGTGCACTATTACCCACTAGTCTAAGGTATCTAGTTCAACTTCTATATGTCAAGTAAGCCACATACAAGCCTAAGATAGGAACTTTAACTACAAATAAGGGCACTTAAGTCAATTATACTCAAATTATGATTCCAAGAATACCATACTAGCACAATAAGATCAAATATACTAATCATTCTTCCAAAACTAAAACCACATCCACAATCTAGCAATGTATCAAATCCATTCTATAATTCAATCTAAACTAAAGAGAAGGCAATAAGAGTCTACCAGGTTATAAACATACTATCTTACACGTCCAAGACCCTCTTCTAATTTCCAAAAACATTAATAATCAAGGGTAAGATATATTACTCATAATGAATCCTAACATTAATATCCACATGCAATACATATCATACATTGTCTATAAAGGAAAGTGGACGTGAGCCAACCTCAAGGCCAAACCGGAAAATCACACTTCAAGCACCACATGCTCGGATTCACTTCACAATCTCCAAAATCTCATCTCACTATCCAAACCATAATCTACTCATTAATATGAGTCTAACAATAACCATGATGAAATATTATCCTTTGGATCCAAAAATGACACCAAAACCCCAAGTGAGTCCCAGTATGGAAATCACATTTTTGAGGTCAACCCAATGCTCATGCATCACCAAGGAATCATAACCCTTAATTAATAGGTGTAAACAATCCAAATTTTGGAATAAGTAAAATCCTAAACTAAATTGAGGTTTTGGGCAAATAATTATGAAATTCATCAGTAAAGTGAAAAAATCTTACCTTAATGCAGATAATAATCGTGATAAAAAATGTTTACCAAGCTCCCTAGAAACCCATAAGACTCAATTTTGACTTATCATACCCATTTGGATTTTAATCTCTCAAATATGAAGAGAATGACCAAAATTTGCAGCCTTGGGGTCTATTAGACTCCTCAGTGAACAGGTGCAGCATCCCTATGACAGCAAAGTTAAAAACTTATTTTTTACCCTCGAAACTCATTCGAAACTCAAATAATATGATCCAAGAGTGAAATTGGAGTGTAAACCACATTTAAAATCCATTGGAATCATCAAAACTTTAATCCAAGATCATTTAAGCAAAAGTGGGGCCCACACCTATAGTTTTATTTTTCATAAAAATCTGCTCAATAGCCCAAAATAAGTTCGAAGCCTTAAAGCCTTAACCAAGGATACCCTTAGCCTAAAATTGAAGTTTCAGATGTGATGGAGAAGTCAGATTTTAAATCCAAGATTGTTTCGACCAAATATGGGTCCACACTCATATTTTGATTTTTCAACTTGCCACCAATATGTCGAAATGAGCTCGGGTGCATTGAAGCCTAAAACAAAGGTCCAGCTAGATTAAAATCAATAGTTTGGTTATGCTGGAATAGTCAAAATTGGCATTCGAGATTTTTTAATTAAACTTTTCGCCCTGTGGCTATTTAGAACCAGTAAAGACTTTAAAACAGGAAATTGCCTATAAAAACCAAACGAACTGCCACATAGTAGAACCGTCGGTCCTAGAAAGTCATAAATAACTTGGGGTAGCTATGGAGAAACCCTAATGGTAAATATAAGTGGAAACATAAAAAATGAACGAAAGGGTCATTGCACCAAAACAGCTAGGGCATCAGCTTGCTTATTTTCTTTCTTTGGCGCATGTTGGAGGGTTACTTCTCCAAGCCATCCCATTACATTTTGAGCATAATCATGATATGATCATAGCTCTGGCTTTCTAACTTTATAGCTTCCCAAAAGATACTTGATGACCAATTAGGAGTCAATAAAGACTTGTAATTATAGTTGCTTCATGTCGACTGCCATCTCAAGTCCTAGTATTAGTGCTTGATATTTAGTAACATTATTAGAGTAATGATTTTTCAAGGTAATAGATTTTGATGACCTTTACTTTGGAGTGAAAAATACCACACCAGCACAAAATCTACCTCGATGTTTGTCACCATCAAAGTACATCTTCCACGAGGGTTTGTCTTTAACAACCATTGCGTCATCATTAGGAAGTTGATCAGTCAGTTCTTAATAATTAGGTATCGTGTAGTCTACTAAGAAGTATGATAATGCTTGCCCTTTTATAGCCTTTTGGGGAACGTACACAATCTCAACTATTGAAATTGCAGGTACCATATCGCAAGTTGGTTACTAAAGACTAGTTTTGATACAACAAACTTAATGGGATTTTCCGTAGACACAAGACGGACAACATAGGCTTAAAAGTAGGGTTTCAACTTTTGAACTGAGAAGGACAACGCCAAACATAAATTTTCTATTGGAGAATAATTCAACTTATTTTGTGTCATCATTTTGCTCAAATAGTAAAGAGAGTTTTCTTTGACTTCACTATTTTCTTGTGCCAGTAGTGCTCCAACTGACCTTTCTTGTTCTTCGTTGTAGAGTATCAATGGTTTTTCAGGTATAGGTGTCATCAGAACTGAATGCTTCATCAAGTATGATTTGACAATCTTAAAGTCTTAACTACAAGCTTGGCCCTATTTGAAAGGAGTATCCTTCTTCATGAGATGACTAAATGGTTGGCATTTCACGGCCAGATTTGAGATAAACCTCCTTAAATAAGCTAGACTTCCTTAAAGACTGTTTAACTCATGAATTTTTTTACGCTCAGGCATCTTCAAAATTGTATCGACGTTGTTCTATTAATTTTAATTCCTTGGTTTAATACAATGAAGGCAAGGATCTTTCTAGAAGTAACTCAAAGGAACATTTGAATGGACTCATCCTAAGTTGATATCTTTGAAGCAACTCGAATACAATTCTTAGGTCTTTTAAGTGGTCGTTTCTCTTTCTTGACTTCACCACTAGGCCATCAACATAGAATTTAACATTTTTATGAAGTAGGCCATCAAAGATATTTTGCATAGCCCTTTAATTAGTGGTGCCAACATTATTCAAACTAAAAGGCATCACCTTGTAGCAATAAATACCTTTGGGCATATGAAATGCAGTGAGCTCTTCATACTTTGGTGCCATGTGGATTTGGTTGTATCCAGATGAACCATCCATAAAGGAAATTGCCTAATAACAAGTGATGGCATCAATTATCAACTCTGGGATAGTGTATACCCCAAAAATCCAAAAAATGTTAGCGTCATGTTCCAAGATCATGCATAGTACATTATGGTTCTTTGATTGTTTTATGAGTTAGTTTGATGTTCATTAAAGTCTCAAATAACTCCCAGCTATTAGACGTATCAATATAATCCTTACCGATTGAAATTTCAATAAGAATGTTGCTTTAGACAACTTCAAACTAGCATATCTTTTACTCTTCTCAGAATTTTCTAGTTCAAGACCCACCAAGTTATGGGAAATTGAATTAGTTTTGCAATGATACAAATTTTTCCCAAATCCAAACTCGAGTGAGATGTTATGGCACTTTTAGTAAAAAAAGTTGCTTAATATGAGCAACACCACATCACGGTGACCACAAAAATAGCGTTCGTCCTTTTTCCAGTGTGTCACCGTGCTAAGTATCGCGTTATGCTGAGGGGGCTATTTCACAATTATCACTTTCTAGTGAGGCTCCGTGATTAGGATCGTGTTGCACCAGAGTGCCAGTTCGCACTCATAAATTTCCAGTGACGCTACACGATTACACTGCATGCGTCAAAGTGCATTTTCGCACTTTTCCATGGAATAAGTTTCAGCAAAATTCCAATGGCTCACTGAGATACCACTGGGTCGTGGTGAAGCCCAAAAATGGGATTCCAGTGATGAAAATTTTTAAGTATTTCAAGGACAGTTGGGTTTTTTTCCATGACCCTAATCAGTCCAAAACACCAAATTAATCACCTAAAAGCCTACTTAGTCATTATTTTATTTAATTCCTCTCATATCAAAAGTATTCTCTTTCAAATAGAAAACCCTAGCCTTCAATATTCAAGATCAATTCCCAAAAAAATTTCCAAGAAACTCAAAGAATTCAACTACTCAGGTACGTTAAATGTTCATCCATGGGTTCCTTTCACCCATGGAGCCCAAGTATCCAATTTTAAATACAAAGTTATGATCTTTACACATTATTAGGATTTTATATTGTGATACTAACCACAAAATCCCATGAATTGTAATTTTATACCATGTTTACATGAAATTGTTGTTGTTTATCAAACCCCACTTATTCTAATATTGTTATTCATTGATTTAAATCATGATTAAGTGTTATTGATGTCAAAATAATGCTATTACTCCAAGTTTCATACTATTACCATGAATATCTTAAACTATAAATATCAAGTGTTTGATAAAATTTCTACAAGTATGAATATATGATAAAAGCTTTATTATGTTATGTCCTCCAAGTGTAAGTACTATCTTACGATTATTGCTATTGAGTCCTGGGGGTTATGAATACACAAAAACTTAAAAGTTTACCTAGACTTAGTATCTTTAGAATAGTTTCAGAATATTTTATGAGCATTATCAGTTCAGAATCATTTAAACTTACAACAGTTCAACATTCTGAGTTAGTTTAGTTGGGAATAGGATTTAGCACCGAGCAAGTGCCGGGATGGTAGCTTCCCTATCAGATAGGTAGAGTCATTAGTAGCATTCCTTATACTTTAAAACTATGTAGCCAGTGTAGGATAAAAGAAGTCACCCATCAGATTAGGCTTGACTACCTCACAGGGGTCACCCGTCAGTTTAGGCTTAACACTCTTAGTCCTTTGGGACAGTTCATAAGTATAATAGATCCACACAACCTATGTTAGTAACCATGACACGGTACTAACACCCTTCTAACTGGGGTTACAGGTTGGACCTTGATAAGCTCAGATTGGGGCATGTCGATTAGATGATACCCCCTATAGTCTCAGTCCAGTAATCAGTTCAGTAATTCAGTTTCAATTACTTGACCATAACATACAGATATCACTAATTCAGTTATCAGAATTTAGAATTTCAATATTCATAGATTTTTTTTCAAACATGATATATGCTTAGTCATGCCAATTCAGTACTTACAGATTTCATACATACTCAATACTTATAGATTTTATGCATCCTCAATATTTACAAATTTCACATATCCTCAGTATCTACAGATTTCATGCACTTTATTTAATATTTCATGTTATATATATATATATATATATGTATTTATTCAGATCATTATTATTCATTTTTATGAAACCATGCATATCGGCCTATCTCATTTAGCATACCAGTACACTCAAAGTACTGATCACATACTCTTTTCTTATGCTATGATATATTATATCATATTTTCGGATGCCCAGTTCATGAATCACGCATAGATTTTCCAGACTATCATTCGTAGTAGTGGTGAGTCCTTATATTTTGAGGACAAAATATTTTATTTTCATGCTTTTAGCTCAGTAGATAGATGGAGTTAGTTGGGGCCTGTCCCATCAACTCCCATTTAGTCAGTTTAGAGTCTTTCTAATCTTTCAAACAGTTAGTCAGTTCTTAGATTTCAGTTGTCATTTTTAGACATTTTATTAGTATTATCAGTTTGTTTATAGATTCTATCAGTTTTATTACTTAAAAGACTTATGCATTCCTCAGTTAAATTTTGTATATGTTATGTCATAATAAATTTTACTCAGTGATCATAGCAGGTACTATCTCATGGGTTAGCTTGTGGTCCCTCAGGACTGTAAGCACCGTATGTCACCTAGGGTGTACTCTCGGCGTAAGCCTAAGGTTTTACAGTTTCCTAGGAAGTCTGAAAGTGGCATCAAGTAGAGTCTTGTACATGGTGTGAAGTGTGCCACACTTATGGGAAAGAGACTACAAGGAATTTTAGGAAAAGCTTCCTTTGTTTGAGTAGCCATGTCATATGACTAAGCATGAGCTAATGTTAAACTCTCTGTCTAATCTATTCTACCTTTGAAGATGCCTCCCAAAAAGACTAATGGAAGAAGAAACATAAACCATCTAGAACCTCTGCTCATTCAAGCAGATCCCCTAAATGAGCATGTTTCTCATGCAGAGTTCAGGGCTTCATTAACTAATCTAGACCATTCTGTAGTGGCTCATAATGATCAGCCAGCCACTATTCCGACCAACTAAGTGGCCAATGCTACCATATCTAGGATTTGGGACTTCACCTGAATAAATCCTCATCAATTTTCGGGATCTAAATCTCAAGAGGATCCATAGGAGATCTTAGACATGGTCCAGAAGATAACAAATATTATGGGGTTAACTACTAGTGATAGTTCTGAGTTAGTTGCCTATCAATTGCAAGATGTGGCTCATACACTTTTAAGTAGTGAAAGGTATATAGAGGCGCAAATGTAGGGCCTATAGAATGGGAAGAGTTTTCTACTACCTTGTTAGATAGATTATTCCTATTGGAGCTTAGGGAATGTAATTCCCCGAGAGTACACCCTATGCGTCACACGGTGCTTCCAGTCCTGAGGGACCACAAGCTAACTCATAAGGTGGTACCTGCTGAGACCACTAAGTAAACCGATAATAATATAACATATGTAGAATTTAACTTAGGAATGCAATAAGGTTTTAAGTCATAAAACTGATAAAATCTATAAGGCATAACTGATAATACTACTAAAAAGTCTAAAAATGACAACTAAAATCTGAGAAATAGACTAACTGTATGAAATAGTCTGAAAAGCCTCTACTGACTGACTGAGGAGACTGAATGAAAATGATCAAAACTGATAAAGTAATTTGAACTAAATAAATCATCTCCTCAAAATATAAGGACTCGCCACTGCTATGACTGATAATCTGGAAAATCTATGCACAATCTAGGAATTGAACATCCGAACCTATGATATGATACATCATAGCTCAAAAAAAGAGTATGCAATTAGTACTTTGAATGTACTAGTATGCTAAATGAGGTAGGCTGACATACATGGTTTCATGAACATAAATAACAACTATCTGAATATATATATAACATAAAGCACTGAATAAAGTGCATAAAGTTTGTAGATACTTAGGATGCATAAAATCTATAAATACTAAGGATGCATAAAATCTGTAAATACTGAGGATGCATAAAATTTGTAAGTACTTAGGATGCATGACAAAGCATACAAAATGTTCTAAATATAATCTATAAATATTTAAAAACTGAAATATGATAACTGAATAATAGATAAGCTGTATACTATGGTCGAGTAAAACTAAATTGAGTTCTGAACTAAATACTATAACTGAAATTGTGGGAGGTATTATCTTACCGACATGTCCTAAATTTGAGTTGATTGGGGTCCAACCTGTAACCCCAGTTTGAAGGGTGCTAGTACCGTGCCATGGGTACTAACAATGGCTATGGAGTCAGTCCTAACTAACGGGTGACCCCTAAGATTATTCCTAAGCTGGCGGGTGATTCTTTAGAGTGTCAGTCCTAAATTGGTAGGTGATATCTCATAACCTATGTTGGCTACAAAGTTTTGAATTTAGGGATTGTTTCTAAGGACCCAGTCCTAACTGATGAGTGAGACCCTATCCCAAGGCTCACTCGGTGTTGAATCTTACTCCTAACTAAACTGACAATGATTATGGGACTAACCTAAGCTTAACTGAAGAGGGAATTGATTCAAAATACTAAACTGATCTAAGTTTGACTAAAATGATAATGAACTGAACTGATAATACTCATATGTGTCTGAAACTATACTAAAACCACTGAGGCTAAGTAAATAGCTAAATTTTGGGTATTCATAATCCTAGGATTCAATAACAATAACAACAACAAGGATACATGAAAGCTTTGAAACCATAAAAGGCGATTATTGTTCACAATTATTCACTCAAGCATTTCATCAAACACAGGGGGTCAAGACTTTAACATGCAGACACTTCTAGATATAATGAGATAGCACGATCACATAACAAATTCATAAAACTGAGGATTTATTCCAAATTCTCATGAAAATTATATGGAAACCACAATATTTAAAACATACTATAATGCATTCCACTTGGAAACAAATTCCAAAATCTTAACTTGTAAACATGTAATAAGTGGTCATTGTTCAAAATCCAATCATTAAGGCATTTCATCAAACATTTGCAATTCATGGTTTAAACTAAGTATGGAAGTAATTTTAAAACTTGTAGAAATAGCATAGTCTTACTTCTAAGATCACCATTTAGGGTCTAAGTTCAACAAACAACACCATTTGAACATGTAAGGTTTAATATCACGAACAATTTCATGGCATGATAAAGATTCAAAATTCATGTGAGTTCATGGACATAATTCATAAAATTTGTAATAAGCGCTGCTTTCAATGAAAATAGATTGTGAAGATCATGTATAATGAAAATTCATAAAATCTTCATGGAGATAAATCATTATAAACATGTAATTTAATGATTTAAAACATAAAAGATGGATTCTTGGACTCCATCGGTGTAAAGGGCCTATGGATGAACATCTAACATACCTTAGGGTTTTAATCTTGCCAAAGAATTGTAGTACTTGATCGTTCATGGATCGAGAGGCTTGAATTCTTAAACTTTCTTGAGGAATTAATGGTTGAACTTGATGAATTTGAGTGGTGGCTAAGGTTTTTTTTTGAAGAGAAAATTATGAAAATCCTGAATATAATACTTTAACTAATGATTAATCCCATTTTTGATTGAATAGGATGAAGGAAAAGGGACATAAATTCCTTTGGGAAATTAAAATCGAAACTGGAAATCCCAATTTTAACACCCAAAGTGATGCAGTATAAACAGATTGGGCTACTGGAAAAAGGACGAACCTAAAATGGCACTCCTCCATGACGCAGCGCTATTGTGTTGCATCTCTAGAAACTGACGAGCACCAGTTTACCCATAACCATGATGTGATAAAATAGCATTGCCTCACTGGAAAATATGAGTGCCATTTTTGGGGTCTCCGTAATGCGGTGCTACTCATTTTGATCTACTGTTTTCACTAAAAATGCCATAAGTTCACACCTTTGGTATTGGATTAAGGCAAAATTGGTATCATTGGAAAGATAATTCAATTTCCTACAATTTGGTGGGTGTGGAGCTGGAATATTCTTAGTAAAATAAAATTTATGCTCATTGGAAGTTTACTATAGCAACATTATTCTCAAAACTCAATCGGTAAGGAATATTTTGAATCATCTATTAGCTAAGAGTGTGGTAATGATGTATGCTATGGGTGTGGTAAGCCAGGCCATCGAATTCGGGAGTGTCAGGAATTTTCTTAGAAAGGTAGGGATTTGCGCTAACAAGGATAGTCCCATCATTCATCAGTTCCAGTCGGCTACCCAACTCAATAGGGTGCCACTTCTAGTGCTACTAGTGGTTAGCATCCAAACAGATTGTATGCCCATAACTCCTGATAGGATCGGGAAAATTCTCCTGTTGTGGTCACTAGTACGTTGCAAGTTTTTTATTTACATGTTGATGCTTTATTAGATCCTAGATCTTCCCTATCTTTTGTAACCCCGTATATAGCCATCAACTATGGAGTCAGTCCCAAAATTTTAGCAGAGCCCTTTTAATTATCTACCCTAATAGGCATCTCTATTGTAGCCAGACAAGTATATGGGAAATATCCTATCATAATATCTCAGAAATTCACTTCAGTGGATCTCGTAGAGTTAGAGATGATGGATTTTGATGTCATTCTCAGGATGAAGTGGCTCCACTCATGCTATGCTTCAGTCTATCATAGAAACAAAATAGTTCATTTTCAGTTTCCAAATGAACCAATCCTTGATGAAGGGGTAGTACTAAAACTATTTATGGTCAGCTTGTTTCCTACCTTTGGGCGAGAAAGATGATATCCAAGAGGTGTATTTATCATTTTGTCCAAGCCAAAAACTCTAATTCTGAGACTCCTAATCTTGAGTCAATTTCAGTCGTGAAGGAATTTCCATATGTATTCCATGAAGATTGTCTCGGAGTTCCTCCTGAGAGGAAAATTGACTTTGGAATAAACCTTCTTCATGATAAACAACCTATCTCTATTCTTCCATACAAAATACCACAATCCGAAATCAAAGAATTATAAGAACAGTTGAAAGATCTCCTAGATAAAGTATTCATCAGGCCCAGCATCTCGCCGTGGGCCGCACCATTCCTATTCATTTGTAAGAAAGACAATTTTCTTAGAACGTGTATTGACTACCTTTAGTTGAACAAAGTTACAACAAAAAAGAAGTATCCACTTCCCAGAATTGATGACTTGTTTGACCAACTTCAGGGTGCCAGTTATTTTTCTAAGATAGATCTCAGATCTGGCTATCACCAGCTTAGAGTCAGGGAATGTGATATTTTGAAAATAACTTTCAGAACATGGTATGGTCACTTTAAGTTTCTAGTCATGCCCTTCAATCTTACAAATGCCCCAACAATCTCTATGGACTTGATGAGATAACTGTTCAAGAATGACTTGGACATGTTCATCATAGTTTTCATTGAAGACATCCTTGTCTACTCCCGTAACAAAAATGATCATTCATACCACCTTAGAATAGTGTTACAGTCTCTTAGAGTCCATCAATTGTTTGCTAAATTTAGTAAATGCAAATTCTGGATAAGGTCAGTAGATTTCCTTGGCCATATTATTTTCGGTGATGTCGTTAGAGTTGATCCTTAAAAGATCAAGACAGTGAGAAACTAGACAAGACCTATCTCTCCGTCAGATATCAGGAGTTTCTTATGTTTGGCTGGCTATTACATTAGTTTGTTGAGGGTTTTTTTCTATTGTGTCCCCCATGTCCAGATTGACCCTGAAGAAAGTTAACTCTTTGTGGTCAGATTTTTGTGAGAAGAATTTTTAAAGAGTTGAAGACTCAACTCACCACAACTGAAGTTTGGTGAGCGTAAGTTTTGATATTATCAGATGTTCAAATGGGTTTGTTGTGTACTGTGATGCTTCTAGAGTTGGGCTATAATGTGTTTTGATGAAGAGGGGTAAAGTTATGGCCTATGCCTCTAGACACCTTAAGCCCCGTGAAACGAATTACCTTACCTATGATCTTGAGTTAGTAGTTGTTGTTTTTGCGTTAAAGATTTGGAGGAACTATTTGTATGGGTGCATGTTGATGTGTTCACAAATCACAAAAGCTTGTAGTATGTGTTTTCGCAAAAGTATTTGAATTATTCCATTGAAGATGGTTAGAATTTTAGAAAGATTATGATATGAGTGTTTTTTATCACATGGGCAAGGCTAATGTAGGGGCAGATACACTAAGTAGATTGTCTATGGGTAGTGTTGCTCATGTCCAGGGCGTCAAGAAGAAGTTAGTGCAAGAAGTTCATCAGCTTGCTAGATTAGGTGTTTGTTTGGTTGATTCATCTGAGGGTAGTGTGTGGGTTTAGAATAGTTTGGAATCTTCTTTCGCTGTCGAAGTTAAAGAAAAGCAAGATAGGGATTCTAGTCTAGTGAATCTGAGGGACTTATGACTGAACTGGTTTAGTACATTATGGTTCATTGATTGTTTTACAAGTTAGTTTAATATATATTAAAGTCTCAAATAAATCTTAGCTATTAGACGAATCAATATAACCCTTACCAATTGAAATTTAGATAAGACTGTTGCTTTAGTTAACTTCAAACAAGTATATCTTTTTCTCTACTTATAATTTTCTAGCTCAAGAACCATCAAGTTGTGGGAAATTTAATTCTAATGATACAAATTTTGCACAAAACTATTACTCAGGTGAGAAGTTACAATAATTTTAGTGCAAAAAGTACTTAATACGAGCAGCACCGTGTCGCGGTGACCCTAAAAATGGCGTTCGTCCTTTTTCTAGTGAATCACTGCATTAAGCGTTTCATTACACCAAGAGTAGGAGAAGGAGGTAGTGCTAAAAAATATCCCAAGACCACCACCTCTATTTCCTCAAAAGTTGAAGAAAAAGGTTGATGATGAAAAATTCAGCAAATTCATGGCAATGCTCAAGCAATTAAAAATAATTGTGCCTTTGGTTGAGGCACTTGATCAAATACCAGGATACACAATGTTCATGAAAGACCCTCTGACTAAGAAATGGAAGGTTAGCCATGAGCCAGAGGACAATATCTTTCATTGTGGCGCTATCTCTACAAGTTCTTTAGTGCAAAAAAAGGCAGATCCGGGAGCATTTACCATCCCATGTACTATTGGGTCCCTGAATTTCACAAAAGCATTATACGATTTAGGATCCACCATAAACCTAATGCCACTCGCTATGTATAAGAAACTGGGTTTGGGGGATCCTACCTCGATGAATATGCAAAAGGTGATGGCAGATAGGTCTGTAATGCGACCTGTGGGTATATTATATGATGTATTGGTAAAGGTTCGACCTGCTAATTTTGTAGTCCTAGACTGTGAGGTGGACTTCAAAGTGCCCATGATTTTTGATGGACCATTCCTTGCAACTGGGAGAGTGATACTGGATATGGAGCTAAATGAGATGAAGTTTAGGTTCAATGACAAGGAAACAAGATTCAAAATACACTCATCCATCACCCCAACAAAGGGAATGAGTGTTTTCTCAATCGTGGACGTATTCTATTATGATGGTAAATGGTATAAACATGTTGTCTTGGAGAAGTCTGAGTAGTCAAGATAACCAATTCGTGTCGTGATAGTAAATTAGTTGTTATTGGGAGGCAACCAAAAATTTTTATATTCCAGCAAATTGTTTATTTTTGTATTTAGGTTTTAGTTCAAATAAGGTGGAATCGATATATCTAACCTAGTGCTCCTGACGACATTTTTGATGGGCTGTCACAATTGTGATAAGCCATCCGCTTTGTCGTTAGAAACAATAGCTCTAAGGAAATTTCTGTTAAGGCTGATGATATTTGTGATAAGCTATCAAAATTGTGACAGCTTATCAGAAATGTCATTACAAAAAGCCCAACATTAGCTGAAACTATGGGTCAAATTAAAAAGACTCGACCCGGCCCACAGCTTGGCCTTTCCACCTTCCCGCTTAGTTTTTATTACCTTTAAGTTATTCTCTTTCCATCTTTGGTTTCTTTTCCTTTCTTTTCAAAGTCTCCCAAACTAAAACAAAAGAAAGTTTCCTTGTATGTGTGGGTTTGCAATCAAAATCAAGAGCCTCTCTTTATTTTCTCTTCATCGTGTAACCACATTGAAGACTCCCATCAGATATGCTTAAAACTAGCCTTTCTTTTCAAGTAGTAAGTGATAAATTGATGAAAACTCAAATTCCCAAGAAGCTTGAACCAAGCTCAGCTTGTAAAAATGGATAAAAATTGGAACTAGGGTTTGGTGTGCAAGCTTAAGGTTTAAAATTTCAGCTTAAAAACGAAAATCAAGTGGATTTTAAGAAAAAAATGGGACCAAAAATTGAGTTAAAATCAAGTTGGGGTTCTGTTTATAGCTGACGACATCCGTGATAAGCTATCACAACTATAACGACTTATTAGAAATATAATTAGAAGTCGATAAGAATTTGGTAGGTTTTGTTTAGAGCTGGCGACATTCACGATAAGATATCACAATTGTGGTGGCTTATCAGAAATGTCATCACACCTGGGACCTGAAGTATTACTAAACCCTTTCAAGGGGTGTGGAATTTCAATGATCAATGTGTTTGTGTTTAAACTCGTGAGGGTCAACTAATGGTTTTTCTCTTTCTATAGGTCTTGAAATGGCACCCAAAGAAAAGAACTCAAAATCCATGCAGAAAGTGGCCAAGGGAAGTATACCTCAAAAACTTTTCAATGAAGAGTCTGAGTATGAAGTGGAAGAGCCTCTGCTCAGGAAGAAAAAGAAGAAGCAAAGAATTAAAAAGACTCCACCATCCTCGCCAGTTGAGGTGGAGGAGAGTGAAGAAAGTGACACTAAGCCAACAACATCCGAGCATACAACTTCTGAGCAGACAGTCTCTAAGCAACAAAAGTCTGAACATGCTAAATCTGAAGAGCATGATTCAAATCATCCTGAATTCAAGGAGCATGAGTCTGAGGGACCATCAACTGAGTCCCCTTTTGCCTAGCCACAAGATGATGAAGACTCTTCGATTCGGGGAACTATGGTCAAATACAAGAATCCTGAAGTTCGAGATGGAACTAGATGGCAGATTCCCAAAGCTCAAAAAATCTTCTTTGATGGGCTTCGCAGAACTAATAGAAGAGCTATCAAGAGACCAATCTTTTAGGAGACGAGAATCATCACTAAGGGGTTGAGCAGGAGGTAGAGCAGAAATTTCATGGCTTTGATTTGGGATGGAATACACGAGGAGGAAATTCATTTTGTCCTACACTAGTTAGGGAGTTCTATGCAAACAAGCAACCTCGCAAAGAAAACATGTGTAGAGAAGGAGAGAAAGCAGCTGACCAACCTTTATTGGATGAAGTTCTTGTACGGGGTGTAATGGTTGATGTTTCTGAAGCAACAATCAACAGGTTCTTTTATAGCCCAAACTTCACTCCTCAGGTTAGTTCACATACTTTCTATGCCCGGTTGAATCATCAAGAAAATCAGTTAAATTAGTTAGCCACACTCATAGTTGATGGAGAACAGGAATGGCTAACATATCTGAGTGAAAGGATCTTCAAGACCTCTTTGAATTCAGAGGCAAGATTTTGGTGGGGTATTGTACGTACGTGGTCGATGCATACATATGGTGATAATATCCTTGGGGATGACAAAACATTATTAGTTGCAAGTTTTGTGGCTAACATAAAATTGAATTTTTGAAAGATTATCACCGAAGAGATAAAAATTTAGGTCTCGAGGTCTGATACAGCATATCCTGTCCCTTAGTTAATTACAAAGTTGAGTAGGGTAGCAAATATGCCGAAGATTGTAGGGTTAGAAGAAGAACTCTCTGTCGGGAAGACACACAATCCGATCCGAAATTAAGAAAATCAGCCAAGGCTAATGCTTGAGAGGGACGCAAAGATTCCAACTGGTCCACTGGTTACAAGTACTAGTTCAGCACCTAATGCAGAGGTGCCTGATTCTGAAGCTATACCTCCAACATCTACAACAATAGCAGAATCATAAGTGCCTAGAACTTAGACAATTCCTCCAGCTACAATGCCTACAATAGAATTTGCCTTCACCTCTATGAATTTCAGGAGAGTAGCAAAACAGTCCAAGTGGTGCAAGGCTCAGCTTAAACTCTTTGCCTAGAAATTCACAGCTGTAATTGACAAAACTGTTAAGGTTGTACTTGAGCTTTACAAGGCTCTACTGGGCCTAATTGATGAATTGGAGAACCACTTCAATACATAGACTACAGAGAGGTCAGCTCCAGAGATGAAATTATTTAGATCAAACCTAGACAAAGTAAAGGTAGAAGCTTGAAAGATATAGCATCACCACTTTATGGTGTCAATAAATCCAGTAGCTAAGGATTATGAGGGAGAAATCCTTATGCTTGATCTCACGAAGGAGCCGATCAAGAAAAAAAACGAAGAAATATGAGAAAAAAGGAAAAGGAAAAAGAGAGAGGCTCGATAATGACGACGAAAGAAAAGCAGAAAATAGGGCAAGAAAGAAGTTTGAAAAGAAGGTAATGAAAAAGGCGAGAATTAAGTCCTTAGTGGACAGTGAGAGATGGGAGGTAGCCATCCGAGTGAGAGCCGCAGATGCCTCTACTAGTAGGGCTACAGAGATTGATAGACCAGTTGTACCAGAATAAAGAGAGGCTCCTGATGAAGATGCTGCAGCAGGATTTGGAACCCATGACCCATTGGATTGATCTATTCTAGGTATACTCTAAACCTTAGTTTAGATTTTTTTTTTTGAAGTTGAGGGTGTACGGTAAATTTGTTGTTGTAAAATATTGTTGTCAACTAGGAGAAATACTTGTACTTGAGGCAGTTGAATTATTTTTGTGATTTTTGTACACCTCTTAATACAGTATACTATGTTAAATTGAGTGATTTGCATTTAAGTGTGACCACCATACATCTTTGTATGGCATAAGTTCTAGTAACTTAATAATCATTTCTAAACAGCTGCACGAACTAACTGAGTAGTCGAGTACAATATACCTATTAGCCAAGTATTTGTGTGATATATTACTCAGTTCCTTCTGTATGCTGAAGCCAGAACTTGCTCGGTTTGCCTTACCTAGGTTGAAGGATCGGGGTTACGAAAAGATCAGGGATCATTGTAATATTAGCTCACTTTATCCTAAATGACCTTCCCTATGTGTATCAGATCTCTTGATCTGTGTTTTTATCCTAATTAGCCTATTTCTGTGGATGACACTTCTCACCTTCTCATTTAGATCATAATGAACCTATTTTGGCCTTGTTCCTCCTTAGACACTGTGCACCTTGACTTTAGAAAATGGCTAATGTTGAGGGTGGCTATCATAGGGGTATGTTATATAGAATGAGTATAAAGAAAGGTAACATAAAAGAAAAGAATAAAAAATTGGGTGCAGAAGAAAATAGCAAGAAAAAGAAAAAATTATGAAAAAAAATAAGTAATTGACAAAAGACTGCACCCAACCTAAGTTGAAAGTTGTGATGACAATTTGTGATTGGTTGTCAATGAGATGATAAGCCGTAAAGAATGCCGTCAGCCTAAGGCAGTATATGAGAACTGAAGCAGATACTTGATGATATTTGTGATAATTCATCAAGGAGCTGATAGGGTTTCAACATTTATCATCAGCATTAGGCAGCAAGTATCCAAAGCAAAGAGAAAGTTGACGACATTTGTGATAAGTCGTCAGCCTTCTGATAGGCTATCACAAATGGAATCACCTAATCTGAAGAATTTTTGAATTTTATTATTTTGTTACCATAATTAGGATAAACTATTTAAAGCCTTGTTTAGAGTTTTCTTAAGAGTTCCGAACCTTGTGTTTTGAGACATGATACTTCGATATTTTCTCTCCCTAACTTCTTGGCTTAAAAAAGAAATTATTTTGAAGATAATTTAATCATTATTTTTGGATTTTCTGTTGTTATCTAATCTGAGATTCACTAGTTATTACTCATCTTGTGGTAAGTTTATCTTTCAAAGCATGAATTCATCTAGTTGCTTTGATTATTACGTCATGAGCAGCTAAATTCCTTAAACCTGAATTATGGGATCTAGGGGTAGGTCTTGATAAGGTGCTGAGTGTTCAAGATTCAAAAGGTGGCAGGACTCTTTGATAATTCTGATGTTTTAATTACTGTTTGTTGGTTGCAAATGATAGATGACACCTTCTTTGATTTTCTTGAGAAATAAATAAAATAAAGTTGGAAGTGAGTTATCAGCAGGGACTTGGAAATATTAAACTTCCGTTTAATAATCAGTGTTGTAACAAGGTTTGTTAACCTGAGGTAAAATCTGGGCAGTGAATATAAATTCCCTAAGTTCGCGAGGATTAGGTAATTAAATTCTTAAGAGATATTTAAGCATAACTTCGATAAAGATAACTTGTTGTCTTACCTACCATGAGAATCTTGAACCACTAGTAGCATCTGCCAAGTCCCATAATCCTAGTGAACATAATTCTGGTTTTTCATAAACTCTTAATTACAAACATTTAAGGACCAACAATTACTTGTTAACTAAAACTCCCTGTTTCTAGAAACATCCAACTATCAGTTGATTAGATCGCAAACGATTTACATTCACACCATATTTTCTATGGGATAGGACCCCAACCAAGTTGGCTTTTATATGGACAATAATAGCTTACATTTTCATTGAGAGGTGTAGTTTGAGCGTTATCAGTGTGATATGCCCTTAATAGAATGAGAAAATAACTGCTTATAAACATAATGCCGGCTAGGTTGATGAGGCTAAAGAAATTAGGCTTAAAGAGAGTTAAATGGTTAGCCAAAGAAAGCATGAGTTGGAAGACTCAATGCTGGAAATCGTGATTTGCTGATAGGGGATTATGGTACCCTTCTTTATGATCTTGTGTACCTTGATTTATGTCGTCTTAATTTGGGACTCGGGTTAGGAATCCTGCTTTATAGTCTTATGCACTACCATGACATGCTGGTTTGATTGGGGATTATGGCACTATGCTTTGTGGTATTGCGTGTCTCCCTTACTGATACACCAATTCTTGTGGAAAACTTTAATAGAGGGCTTGGCCACCGAGTCAAGAATGGATCCCATATAGCCCATAGGATGATCAGGATTGTAGGGTGTACCATCTAGCTTAAAATTAAATAAAGAATAAGCCACGATTTCCAAGAGTTGTTTAAAGTTCATTTCATTCTGCCCATGTGTTTCCACTTATGCATTATATTCATTGTTTTATGAAATGATTTCATTATGTTGTATAAAAATATGTTATTTTGGATTGTTTCACATACCAGTACATTTGTATTAACCCTCTATATTTTAGGATCTAAGGCTCAGTCCCAGGGTCCCGCTACGCAATAGATCATTGTCAGACGGTTGGAGTTGGTGTGTCTTCCTTATTTCGGAAGGCTTTGTTTCATATGATGTTTTGTTCAGTATTAGTTCATGGTCTGACTGGGGGCCTTGTCCCGTTTTCAGGCAGATGTTGTTTTCATTTTAATAGAGAATTTGCAGACTCGTATTAGATGATTTGGGTCTTATTGAACTTTTATCCATACTATTTTGTTTGAATAATACTATGACCAACTTTCCATTTACTTTTGTATTTTCATAATATATGAATTTTGCATATGATTGCTAGTTGAGGAGGATCTCGGGCCTTCATAGTTCGGGATACTTATTACTGACAGGGCCTCAATTTAGGTTATGACAGTTGACTTCCTTAAAGGGATCTACTGTGGTCTTCACTCCTTCTTCATGTTCTGATGGAGCATCACTAGTATATTCCTCCTTTTTATAATCATTGTTATTGGTAGATATATGGTAACACCAAGAAATATCTTCCATCTCTTCATCAACCTTCATTTTAAATGAGACATCATTCTCGTTTTGGGTTGTAACATTATATGAAGAGCCAACACTTTCTTCCTCCTCCTCACGTTCCTTGGCCTAAAAGACAGTATGATCCTTTACTTTTAACACCTCTTTACATGAAATCACCAATTTCATATGTTTATTTATTCTAGAAGAAATGAAACTTTGGAAATCTTTCTAGATCTTAGGTAAAGAGTGCCTTGTTGTGTTCAGACAACTTATCTGGCTCTTGATGCCTCTTTTTGTATTTAGTGGATCCAGCTTCTCAAAAATAAAAGTTCTTATAGTTGGTTCTCCCAATCAATCAAAGACAAAAGGACTTTGTTTGATGCAGTAGACTTTTCTTCTATAATGATATAGTTACTAACAATTGTTCTTATAGAGATACGAATTGGAGGTGGCAGTGTGTACCCTAGGCCTTCACGCGCTTGTCTGTTTGTATTTTCTAATGGAAGTTTTGTAAATCCCAATGAATCACTAGGATTATATCTAGCCTTTAAAAATAAATTCTAAGCATTTGGATCAAAGCCTTCTTTTGTATGCTACTAGGGAGTGTCACAACTTATGTGAATTTTGAGCCACGGACTCTCCAAGTAGCCTTGAGGAAGAATTTATTGCCTTAATCCACTTGATAGGTAGAGTTATCCACTTTTGTAAAATATCTTGGGCGTTGTATGAGTGATCCTTCTAGTTATTTACCTTTGGTTCATAGCGGAGAATAGGAGTTTCCTTTTTTTTTGTGGATGAGATGCTTTCTTTATTTAGAGTGAAGACAGACTTCTTAGTGGAGACTTTTTGAATATTCATCTCACCTTCTTACGAATAAAATCATCACACTTAGTCTTGGCGACATCATCCACCCTTTTCTCATTCACGACATATTTCTTCAAGTAGAATATTTCATTGGCAAAGTGTGATTCAGGTTCTGTGAATGGTTTATTATCGGCTACTATCTCTTTTTCCACTCTTCCTTCGAGATACTTCAAGCATTGATAATAAGTGGACAAGATAATATTTTTCTTCTGTATCCAAGGCCTACCAAGAAATATATTTTATGACATCTTGGCATCGATCACATGCGTCAATGCATTTGATTGAAAATTATCTATATCAATCCCTAACTTGATAGATCCCATGGCCCTCTTACCCTCTTGTTTGAAGCCCTGGATCATCAAGCGGCTTTGGGAAAGTTCGTCAGTAGCTATGCTAAGTTTCTTCATTGTGCGATTGGCAGGATGTAAACTTTGAATCCCTCATCTATCAAGATTCTATTTATCTTCTTTCCTTGAACATGACCCACTATGTACAAGTGACAATTGTGTAAGGTTTCGCCATGCAAAATATTGTTATTTATAAATATGATTTTTTTATCACAGACATGTTCCTCTCGGAAAAAGGGTTCAACAAGATTTTTAGAAGATGAAGGAACTTCTATGGGTAGATTTTCAACCTTTGCCCCCTCTTTGGAAGTATTAAAACTTGATTTCTCAAAGCTGACTTGAGTAGTCTTTACATGAAACCAACATGGTAAGAATTCTTACAAAGTCACAGGACACCGTGGTTTTTGGTAGTGAATATCTACCACCCTCGTTTTTTTCAAAAGCTCAACTAACCTCTATTTTCTTAGTTTCTATAGTTCCTCCTTCTAGTTGGCTGCTTGGACAACTCCTTTCATAGACTCACCTTCTTGCATTTATTCCTAGTCACAAGAGTCCAACCTTTATCATCACCTTCATCAACTGAAGACTTTTCATGCTCTAATAGTTCCACCTTATACTCTTTGATACATATTTTGATCGGATCAACAGGCCAGAAGTGATAGACATTTAATGAGAACTGGCCATCTCATCATCGAAGATGATCTTTTTTTTTTCAATTGCATGACTTTGCCCTTAAAGACAAAACACTTTTCCAAAGAGTAAACTGCAAGCCTATGATACTTGTAATAATTTGGATTATTGTCCTTTCTAGATTCGTTGGGACACTTCATCTCTAGGAGTTCAATAAGCTTATGCTCAAGAAGTTCATTGAAAATCTTGGAAACATTGAAATGAAGGATAGGGTATTTCTTTTTTTGCATATCCTTTAAAGTTAACTTCTGATTTAGACATGCTTGAGAATTCTTTTTCACACTTAGCTTCTTGCTCACTTTTGTGGTGACCTTCATAAAAGACACATCAACATTCATGGATTCTTTATTGTTATTTTTGGGGACAAACTTGTCCCATCTTTTGTGTCCTTTCTTATCTTTTCCCCTTTGAGGGTCATGAATAGGTGCTACTCCCTTTTCGGAAGAAGACATGCTCAACTCCATGTCGTGAGCATGAGTAGCTAGATCTTTGAAGGATTTCAGCTTAATGTCTTGAACGATATAGAGAAGTTCCCAGTGCATTCCTTGGATGAATATCTCTATTTAAGAAGTTTCACTGAGTTTGTCCTTGAAGTTTAGACTCGCATTTCTCTATCGATTGATGATGTCAATGACTGCCTCATCCTTTCTTTGTCGAGTATTCATGAGCTCTACCATGCTCACTGTACGCCTTATTCTATAAAAGAGATTTAGGGACTCATGCTTCAATTGCTCCTAACTATCGATAGAGTTAGCCTCAAGGTCTGTATACCAATTGAAGGCATTTCCCTTTAAATAACGAACAAATTATTTTACAAGATAGTCACCGTAAGTGTAACGACCTAAGCCGAGACCCTGGTCGCGATGAGCATCTCAAACAATAAAGGTCGGGTGCCCTTTTCTAACTTACAGTCATAGACACAATTCATACACACTACAGAAATGCGGAAGAACATAGAAAAACATAAACATGATCATTTTCTTTATCCGACAAATCATTATTAATATAAGTTAATAAACATTCAGAACATTTAACACCAGTCTGCAAAATCTCTAATAACACAAGAACTATATCTATCTGAAAATTGGGACAAGGCCCCAATCCAAAATAAAGGAGGCACTCTACCTATAAATCTATAACAAACCAATTTGCTGCCTGGAGAGACCTCAGGATTGATCTTAAGATCCAAAAATATAGGGGGTCATAAAACTAGACTGGTACGTAGAACAATCCACAAAACAAATACAGTTTAATATAATATAGGAGAGAGAATTTTATAAAATATGTCAGCAGAAAATATTTGAAAACACATGGGCATAATAAGTAGGTTTCAAAACATATGAATGACTTTCAACTCGGCTCTTTGTCTTACTTCTAAGCTAAGTGGTAAACCCTACATCTCTACAGTCCCATGGGCTATATGGAATCCAACCTTAACTCAGTGTCCAAGCTCCCAACCTAATTTTGACGCAGGGACCGAAGTCTCTATATCTAATACTCCAAAGGGCACAAAGTCAAGTAGAATCCCTATCTTGGGACATCATAAACCCGTATCGGTAAAACACAGTTTTCAGGAATGACCCTTACACTTGAATGCCTTCTTCGGGTAACCACCTAACTCTCTTTAAGCCCATTTTAAAGCTCTTTAAGACATGCATCTTTTTGTAATCAAAATATGAGAATCTGATTTTATTATGGAATTCATCTGTTTGGTATCGTCATACCTATATTTGCAAGTCATATATCTAAGTCATGCAATATCATATTACATTTTTTTCATTCAAACAAAAAATTTGGTCCACAAAATCAATTAAATAGTACAGGAGAATTTGTCTATCGAAACACATGAACTTATGCAAAGATTCTCTCTTTCAATTATTTAACATGTGGTGGTCATTTATTTTGTAGTCAACTATGCATCAATTCTTTCAATAATCATCTTAAATAATTACAAACAAGAAAACACCCTCTCTTCAGTTCGCAACCAATCTCAAATTATTTAAAAATAGCCTAAAAATATTTATACCATGATTCTAACTATAAAATTCATCAATTTATAAAATGTGAAATCAAGAGGTGTCATAACAAGAGAGGGAGTATGAATATTCATGCTCTCATTTTGACTTTCAAACTCAAAATGCATACATACATATATTCAAACAAAAATCAAATTTAAGGGGAGGCCTCAACACTAAAACATTATAATCAAAAAGGGTTCACAATGCATACTTGCTAATTAATGTTCAATAACCCTTCGTAATTATATGTTTCTTAACTTTAAAAATTACTCAAATCGATTTCAATATGCCCATGAAGTTTAGGAAAGCCCCACGTACATTATGTCACTTAGTTTAAAAATTGGAACCCTAGTCTTGACCCTTTTCTTGAAAATCTTGAACTTAGGGATTGGATTCTTGATCTATGAGGAAGATTTAGGGTTTAGTTTTTGACAGAAATTAAGTAATTTTGAGCATATAATGCCCTAATGACATCTTAATCTATTGTTATCAAAATTTGGGGCTATAGGAAAAAGATAAGACTACCCCTTAGAATTTAAATACACAACTGAACCCTATTTTTAGGACTCACCAAAACGCTCCAGAGGCGTCATCGCTATAGACACTGTGACACGGTGTAATCATGGTGATATACTTTTTTCAAAATCCAGACACGTCTTAATCCTCACCTGAATAATCTGTAACATCCCCGAGACATCTCGTTTATACCCCTGAACATGAATCAACTCAAAAATCTATGTCTTAGGGTCAAGAAGATTAATTTAAAAATCATTGAAGTTAAGGGCTCAAAAATATGACTAAGTCTTTTGAAACAAAGAAAAATCTCAGGTTTTAAGCTCTCTATGCATGCTACTAAGGGTGGTGTTGAGTCGAGAATCCTATGAGGTGTTACATTATCCCCCCTTGGGGATCATTCATCCTCTAATGATAACTCAGGTCACAGAAAGCACTATCTTAAGCATACTAAGGAAAAAGAGAGACAGACAGAAAGAGCAGTATATGATTTGTACCTTCAATATCATCATCCATGGTTTCAAAAAGTGTCGGGTACCTTGCATGCATGTCATTCCTTGACTCCCAAGTATCTTTCTTAGTTTTTGAATTCTTCCATATCACCTTAATTGAAGTTATCTCCTTACTTCTCAACTCCGAACATGGCGATCCAAAATGGCAATGTGTTCTTCTTTATATGACAGGGAGTCTTTTACATTGATCTCCTCTACAAGCAACACTAGGGAATGATATCCAATACACTATTTCAACATGGATAGATGAAACACTGGATGAATAGAAACCAGACTCATGGGCAAATCTAACTTATAAACAACCCTATCATCCTCCTCATAATCTGATACGGTCTTATATAACAAAGACTAAGCTTCCCTTTCTTTCCAAATTGTATAAATCCCTTCATAGGGGAGACCTTTAGAAATACCTAATTATCAACCTCAAATTCCAACTCTCTCCTTCTAACATCAGTGGAGACCTACATAGCCTCCCATAAAGTGTTTCAATAGTAACCATTTGTATACTGGAATGGTAGCTATTATTGTTGGCAAATTCTATCAATGACAAATGATCTACCCAACAACCCTTGAAGTCTATAACGCAGGCCCTCAATATGTCTTCTAAGGTCTGAATGGTGCATTCTGCTTGTCCATCTGTCTAAGGGTGGAAAGCAATACTCAGGTTTACTTTGGTGCCTAAACCCCTTTGAAAAGACCGCCAAAACTACAATAAGAATTGCATACCTCGGTTGGATATAATAGACACAAGTGCACCATGCAAATGGACTTTACCTCAAATGTACAGCTTAGCATAGTCACCCCCTAAATAATTTATCCGTACTTGAAGAAAATGAGTTGACTTGGTCATCCGGTCTTTAATCACCCAAATAGAGTCATATTTGTTTTGAGATATTGGAAGCCCCATAATAAAGTCTATTTTACTCATCTCCTTCTTCCACATAGGAAAAGCTATCTCGTGGGAAGTTCTATCTGGTCTCATATGCTCTACCTTGACTTGTTGACAAATCAAAAACTTAGATAAGAAATTAGGAAAATCTCTTCATGATACATTTTTGTAGAGCCTGGGTGAACAACATACCTTGAAATATGAGCTTTTTCAAGAATTCTTTACTTCAAGAATTCTTTACTGTAATCCATCCACATTCGGCACACATAACCAACCTTGATACCTCAAAATTACATCACCTCTAATTTCAAATGCCATAACCTTTTGTAGACCAATATCCTTCTTAATCGACAGTAAGATGGGTTCTTCGGCCTACTTTTCCTTAACTTTAGCACATAAGGAGAATTTGGCTATCTCATGAACGAACACTCCATCTTTAGAATACAAAAGTTGAACTCCCAAATTTGAAAGCCGATGAATATTCTTTACCATATTCCTCGTTCCTTCCTCAACATTAGAAAGGATGTGTATTGACAACCTGCTAAGGGCATCGACCACTATATTAGCTTGCCCGAATGATATTTCAAGATCATTTCATAATCCTTTAAAAACTTGAACCACCACCTCTGCATTAGATTCAATTCTTTCCATAAGAAAACATACTGTAAACTTTTGTGATCAGTGAATATATCAACATGTACCCCATACAGATAATGACGCCATATATTAAGCGCGAATACTACTATTTCTAACTCCAAGTCATGGGTTGGATAATTCTTTTTATGCACCTTTAACTGCCTAGATGCATAATCCACCATGTTACCATATTGCATAAGCACAAACCCAATTCCTACCCGGGATACATAATAGTACATAACAAAGCCCTTTGTACCCTCAAGATGGGTCAAAACTAGAACGGTAGTCACCTTGTCTTTCAGTTTCTCAAAACTATTTTCAAAAGAATAAAACCACAAAAATTCCACTTTTTTCTGAGTCAATTTACTAAGTGGAGCATCTATGGAGAAAAAACTCTCTACGAACCTTCTGTACTACCCTTCCAAACCCAATATGCTCCAGATATCAATTGGAGTCGTGGATTTGGGCCATTTTCTCACTGCCTCAACCTTTTGGGGGTCAACCTTAAATCCCTCACTAGAAATAATGTGCCTTTGGAAAGCAATAGCACTAAGCCATAATTCACATTCGAAAAATATTACATACAACTCATGATCTTTAAGGGTCTGAAGGATGATTTAGAGGTGATTGGCATACTTCTCCACACTTTTAGACTAAATCAAAATATCGTCGATGAAAACTATAACAAAAGGATCTAGAAACTATAAGAGCAGTATATTTATTTGGTCCATAAAGGCTGTGGGGGAATAGGTCAATCTGAAGGACATAACTAAGAATTCATATTGTCCATATCGGGTTTGGAAAGCTGATTTAGGAATATCATCCTCCCCAACCTTTAACTGATGATACCCTGAACGAATGTTTACCTTATAGAAACATTTGGCACCCTGAAGTTGGTCAAAGAGATCATCAATTCTAGGAAGAGGGTATTTTTTTTTACGGTGACTTTGTTAAATTGATAATAATTTATACAGATATAGAAGGAACCGTCTTTCTTATGCATGAAGAGTACAAGTTCACCTCAAGGAGAAACACTAGGACAGATAAAACCCTTTTTAAAAAATATATTTTAACTGTTCTTTTAACTCTTTCAATTTTACAGGAGTTATTCTGTACGATGGAATTGCAATCAGACGAGTGTCTGACAACAAATCAATGCTGAAATCTATATCCCATCTGGTGGTATCCTGGGGAGGTCATCGGGAAAGACTTTCAGGAATTCATTAACTATAGGGACAGACTGGAGAGAAGGACTTTCAGCACTAAAATCTTTGACCCGAATAAGAAGATACAAACAACCCTTGGATATAATTTTATGGGCTCTGAAATAAGATATGAAATTCCCCTAGGTGCTAAAGAATACCCCTGTCACTCTATCACCGGGTCATTTGGAAAGTATAAAGTGACTTTTCAGGTTCTACAGTCTAAAAGTCAATCATATCAAGCTCTACCAGATCCACCGCCGTATCACGATGATAAACAGATAAGACACAATTCCTATACACCCTCCTAGCCATAATAAAGTCACCAACAAGAGTGGAAACAAAGAAAGATTCCATACTATTTTTAGGCTCAAAACAAAAACTAGCTTCCACATAAAGGGTCATATAAGACAAGGTAGGCCTAGGATCAAGTAACACCTACACATCATGCAAGTATATTTGTAACATACCAATAATAATATCTGGCTAAAACTCTACATCCTGGAGGTTAGATAAGTAACATAATTGGTTACGACCACCCCTATTTACTGAAGTGGTACCCTTAGGTAGTGGTGGGGCTATGGAAATAACTTGATACTAGTACCCCTAAAATTTTCTCTAGATAATGGACAATATCTTTAGATATAACCTAGCTAACCACAAGATGATGTACAATATTTTTGGATATGGCCTGGCTAACCACAAGAATAGCACACCATCATTCAAAAATGACACCTACCTAGGTGGTTTTTACCGCAAGCCCCACACATGGGAATGGCCGATACGACTATGCTACACTAAACTGGGATTGAGTACCCTGCATTGCTGATCAGTAATTAGCCTGAAAAATCTAAAACCATTGATTAACCAGAAGCTTGGGCACTGGGGCACTAGCTGAAGGATAAACATTATTCCAAAGCTTTTTATTAGACCATTTATTACCCTATTACTACCTTGGTGCTAACTGTTATTATGGTCTGTAGACCTAGCTCTTTTAGCTTGCCATTCTTTTTCTCTTACCTCTGCTAGCCTTTTATTTTTCTCTTCAACGTACTCCATATGAATGGATAACTTGGAGAAATCCATATCATTATTCAGTATTGGTCCCTTGCACTCCAACACTAGATCATCTGAAAGAATAGATGAAAACTTCCTCATGTGAGCTCTCACATTACCCGCCCACTCTAGAGTATAATGGGAGAGTTGGGTAAACTTCATTGTATACTCTTTGACATTCATTTATCCTTGTTTCAAGTTCATATATTCATCAACTTTTGTTTCCCTCAATTCCTGGGGAAAGAAATGATCCAGGAAAGCTTCCATAAACTCACCCCACACAGAAGGCTCACCATCACTTCTCTTTTAATCCTCCACTCATTATACTATTGGTTGGCCACATCCTTCAATTAATAGGTTGCTAAATCAAACCCTTCAACCTCATTTGCATGAATAACTCAAAAAAAATTCCCTGCGCACCCTTCATACCAGTAAATATAGGTAGGTTTGAACTCATGAATTGACCAACCCATGTAATCTTAGAAGAAACAGAGACATACCTTACATCTTTAAACCAGCAAACCTGAGAAGCCACATGCTGAGAAATCATATGCATAGACTGTCTGTATTCAGCATTAGAGACTTTTCGCTTGGAAGGCTGAGAATGGTTTACTCTAGATCGAGGGGCCTTAGATGGACTAGTTTGAACTAGAAGGACTCTGTGAGTGGTAACAAACTCTTAGGTCCAAGCTCTATTATGGGTCTGCATCCCATTAGTAGGGCGAATATCCTATGCTTGGGTATTCGGTTCATTGGATCTACGGGGAGGCATGACAAATCTCTGAAATATAGGAAATCATTGATTTTAGGCCATTCAGACTTTACAACATGAACTAGAACATGAAATAAAGAGCAACATTCCTAAACATCTAGTAGCTTTCTCCTTATACGTGTGGCGCACTACATACCCATAAAAAAGACTCTACCCGACATGATTTTGTAGAAATCATGGGACAATAAACCGTACTCTGATACTAAGTTTGTCATGCTCCAAGCTGAGACCCTGGCCACAATGAGCATCCTGAACCATAAAGTCCCAACACCCTTTTCCAACTGGCAGTCATATACACAATTCAGTAATCTAAACAAAAGCAGAAGAACATAGAAAAATTAAAACATGGTCATTCTCTTAGTCCAACTAATCATTACGAATATAATTTCATAAATATTCAAAAATATTTAAGCAGTCTACAAAACTCTAATAATAAGAGAATGACATCTGTCTGAATACTGGGACAAGGCCTCCAATCATGCCATGAACTAAGAATCAAATAAGAATGTTTCATAAATAAGGCCTTCCGAAATAAGGGAGTCTTACCAAATGCAAACTTCTGACAAACCAATTTGCTGCTTAGTGAAACGCCAAGACTGAGCCTCAGATCCTTGAATATAGAGGGTAAATACAATTGTACTAGTATGTTGAACTATCCAAGAATAAAATATAGCTTTATAAAATATAGGTGAGAGCATTTCATAAAATATGTCAATAAAAAATATTTAAAAACACATGAGCATAATCAGTAGGTTTCAAAACATATGAATGAATCTCAACTCACCTCTTTGTCTTATTTCTGAGTTAGGTGGTACACCTTACATCTCTACAATCCCATGGGCTATATGCAATCCATCCTTAACTCAGCAGCCAAGCCACCAACCCAAGTTTGCCGTAAGGGTTTGAGTCTTTATATCTTATACTCCAAAGGGAACAAGGCTAGCGTAGAATCCCTATCTTGGGATATCATAAACCTATATCGGCAAAACATAATATCCAGTAATGAGCCCTTACACTCAAATGACTTCTTCGGATAACCACCTAACTCTCTTTAAACTCATTTTTAACCTCTCTAAGACATGCATTTTTGAAATCAAAATTAGAAAATCTGATTTTTTTATGGAATTCATCTATTTGGTATCATCATATCAAGACTTTCAAGTAACTTATCTAAGCCATGCAATTTAATATTACAGTCTTTTAATTCAAACAAAATACTTGGACCACCAAATCATTTAAACAGTACAAGAGAATTTGTCCATTGAAACACATGAACTTATGCAAAGATTCTCTCTTTCATTTCTTAAACATGTTTTGGTCATTTACTTTGTATCAAACCATGCAATTCTTTTAATAATCATCCTAAATATTTATAAACAAGAAAACACCCTCTGTTCATTTCACAACCAATCTCAATTTATTTAACAATATCCAAAAAAAACATTTATATCATGCTTCTAAGTATGAAGTTCATCAATTTATAACATGTGCAATCCAGAGGTGTCATAACAAGAGAGGGAGTATGAATATGCATGCTCTCAATTAAACTTTCAAACTCAAAATGCATAAATATATATACGAGCAAAAATCAAATTTAAGGGAAGAACTCAAGACCAAAACATT
>NW_025851345.1:0-29842 GCF_002878395.1 Capsicum annuum
GAATACAAAAAATGCTAAAGTGGAGAGAAAACTATTCTACTACTCTCATGTTTTTCTTAATTTTTTTTAAATTATATAATATTATATATTATAAAATTTATAATTTATCATATATAAACTAATTTAATATTTCAGCAAATCATTTTAATTTTAATATAAACAAAAATAAATTTACCTATGTCGGCATATGAATTGCATTATTAAATGATTAACCAGTGAGTTACTCAGGCATACCGATCATCATAAAGTTTCTCCTATGTAGATGACATTGTTTTTGTAGAGACAGTCATGAAATATTTTGGTTGTACAGTAATCTGAATATTGACTAGATCAATTGGTTAAGCATTTAATTACTCAATCCTATGTTGATATTACAAGGCTCCATTTTTTCACCCTCAATGACTACGTATAAGTGAGGAACCATAGTTATGAGTTTAATGTCATCAGCTCGACTTATTAATTGTGGACTTCATTAGTCTATCATTAACTAGTGATTGGTTCTCAAAATGCCCTTCAAAATATCATTTTAACCTATGACTATTACTTTAAATTTGTCTCTACAATCGGTCTGCTGAATTTTAATTGTTCCATATGAAGTGACATTTATAACATTGTAGGAATCTATCCATCTGGATTTCAATTTTTTTGAAAAAAGCCTTAGGCAGAATTTATTTATTTTTTTAAGATTCAGACGTCTGAATTTGAATGCACATCTAAATGATTAAGATGTTGTCTCTATATCTGGAAACTGGATGATTAAGACTATTTGTCTTTCAACATCTGAATATGTAAAAAAAACTTATTTGTATATATAATAAAATAAAAAATATGATTCAAATAAAAAAATAGTTATATATTAGAAAAGTATATAATTTAATACAATAAAATTATTATTTAATTGAGAAAAGTCATTTATGTTTGTTAGTGATAGTGGAGATGGTTTTTAATGGTAGTTGCGGTGACAATGATTGATATTAGTGATTAAAAAGGTTGGTGGTAATAGTTGTGATGGCTTTTATTGTAGTAACTGTTATGATGGTGGCGATTGATGGTGGTGGTGGTGGTTGTGATGTGATGTTGCTTGATGTTAGTAGTTTAAGGCGTTGATTGTGTTAGCTGAAACATGAATGCATGATGGTTGATGATGTGCTGGTACTACTTGGAGATGTTGTTTATTGTGATGGTGGAGATAGTTGTTAGTAGAGATAAATTGTAGCGATGGTAGTGGTTGAAGTGGTGATAGAGATGGCGTTACTAGTGACAATGGTGGTGGCGGCCAAAAATTATGTGAAGGTTGTAATGTATTAGTGGTAGTTAGTGGTAGTGCTAGTTGTGATAGATGAGTTGGCCAGTAGTAGGAATTGGCTGGTAGTGGTTGATGATGGTGGTGTTGTTGACGACGGTGGTAGCGATGAATATAATTTGAATAATAAAGGTAGTAAGTGTGGTAGCGGTTGACAATAGTGGTTGGTACCGCTATTTATTACCGATGGTGATTATGATGGTGGAGGTGGTTGGTGATGATGGGTGGTGGTTGACAATGGTGACGGTGGCTGAGGTGTCTAGTGGTTGTGACTACTGATTATGAATAGAGTGGTGAATATTATCCAAAACCAGAATATCTCTTCAGGCCTATTAAGACTTTGTTCTAAATTTGAATGATTAAGACCTATTAAAAGCTAAAATCTAAATAAAAACTAAATGCACTTAATGGTCTGAAGTCTGAACCATTCAGATCTCCATTAAGTGCAAACAACTAAGGCCTTAGTCTGCTATTGTAAAGAAGAACCTTGGTCTCTAAATTTTAATTTTTTTTTTGAATTTGATAGTCATGTCAGCTTCCAATCTCAATTCTTCCAACTCATTAATTTGAGAAAATCTATTTTTATCAGCAGAGTCAACATCAAAGTTCAATACTTTTAATGCCTAAAAAATTTTGTATTTTAATTCAATAGGAAGATGGCAAGCCTTTTCAAAGATTAATCTATATGAGATAGTATCAACTGGCATTTTGAATGCCGTTCGATATGCCCATAATGCGTCGTCTAGTTTTAAATCCCAGCCTTTTCTTAAAATTCCAACCATTTTTTCAAGTATTCTATTTAACTTGTGGTTGGAAACATCAACCTGCCCTTGAATTTGAGCATGATATGGTGTTCATGTCCTATGAGTCACACCATATTTTGACAGTAATACAGAAAATTGTCTATTCATGAAATGAGTTCCTTGATCACTGATGATGACTCACGGTATACTGAATCTGATAAAAATATTTTTTCTGATAAAATTATACATAGTTCGAGTATCATTTTTCTTGGTGAGAATGACTTCAACCCATCTTAAGACATAATCCATCGCCACAAGAATATTTGAAAGAATGAGATGAGGAAAAAGGACCCATAAAATCTATTCTCTAGACATAAAAAATTTTGCAAACCTGTATACATTGTAATGACATTTCATCTCTCTTGTTGATACTACCTGTTCTTTGATATTTATTACATCGTGCGACATATTTACGTGCATCTTTTAAAAGTATTGGTCAGAAAAATTCTAATTCCAACCTTAAAAGCAATTCGATTGGTTGAATAATGTCCTCTAATTGCTCCATTATGACAATGATACAATATTTGATTCATAGATTCCTCAGGTCCACGCTTCTAAGGATATTATCTACACAAAATCTAAATAAGTAAGGCTCATGCCACAGATAAATTTTAGCATCAAAGATAAATTTTTTTCTTTGTTGATAGAAAAGATTATTTGGTATTTATAAGAATTCTTGTTATACATTTGTTCTGCAAACTAGGGTGGTTGAATCACAATTGAATTAACAGATAAAATGCTTTTGTAATGACCCTTCTGGTCATTTTTTATATTTTTGCTTATCTTCACTATTAGGACTTATGCATAACTGCCACAAATTATTTATGACTTACTGGGATTGAAGGTTCGGTTACCAAGTAGTTCATTTGTTTTTCTCGACCAATTCCATGTTTTGAAGTCTTCGTTGGTGCCAAATGGCCATAAGACCAAAAATTCAGTGAAACAATCTCTGATGTAAATTCCAATTGTGCCAATAGATTTGAAATATTGATTTAGGCTAGATAGACCTTTGATTCGGATATCAATGCACCCGAGAGCTCATTTTAACCTATTGGTCGGAAAGTGGAAAAATAAAAAATATTAGTGTGGGAACCACATTTGGTCGAAACGACCTCGGATGGAAAATTCAAATTTGTCGTTGTATTCTAAACGTCGATTTTATTCTAGGGGGACCCTTGGTTCAAGTCCCAAAGCTCCCGGACTTATTTTGGGTTATTAAGTTGATTTTATGAAAAATAAAACAATAGGTGTGGGCCCAACTTTTTTCCCAAACAATCTCGGATGAAATTTTTGATGATTCCAATGAATTTGAAGTATGGTTTACACTCAAATTTCACTATTGGATCATGTTATTTGGGCTTCGAATGAGTTTCGAGGGTCAAAAATAAATTTTGACTTTGCTTTTAGGGGGATACCGCATCTCTTCGGCGGAGTGGGGGTGTTCTATAAATAGACCCCAAGGTCGCGAATTCGGACATTTTCCTTTCATCTTTGAGATCCTAAAACCCTAAATGGGTACGATAACTCAAAATCGAGTTATGTGGGTGACTTAGGAGCTTGATTATCATCTATTATCGCTATTATCATCCGAATTAAGGTAAGATTTCATTACTTTATTGATGAGTTTCTTAGTTCTTGACCCAAAATCTCAAATTCACATAGGGCTTGATTTATCCCAAAATTAGCTTTGTTTGTACCCATTTCTTGAGGGTTATAATTCCTTGATGATGTGTGAGTGTTGGGTTGGCCTTGAAAATGCATTTTCCATAAGTGGGACATACTTGGGGGTTTTAGTCATTTTTGAAACCAAAGCACAATAGTGAAATATGGGTATCATTAGAATTGTATCGATGAGTAGATTAGATTTTTGATAGCATGACGGCATTTTGGGGATTAGGAAGTGAGAAGAGCATGTGGTGAATGATGTAATATTTTGTGGTTCGGCTTTAAGGTAGGCTTCTACTTACTCTTCTTCGAAGATGATGTGTGTTATATGTATGGCATGTGAATATGAATGTTAGGCTTGATTATGAATAAAATAACTTAGTATTGATTATTTATGTTTGGGGAATTAGATGATGGTTTTGGACCTGTAAGGTGGAATATTTATGACCCTTTTAGAACCCTATTGTCTTTTTCCTAGGTCAAGATAATTTGTAGCATGGACATGATAGTATTCTAGGTTTGGGATGTGGTTTATGTATTGGAATCATGTTTAGTTTGCTTAATCTTAGTTGGGCTATTCTAGTGATCCTGAAATCATAATTTGGGTAGTGTTGGTTTAAATGCCCATGTTTCTAGGCGAAGTTCATATCTTAGGATCATCTATGGCTTACTTGACATCTAGAAGTTGAAGTAGATACCTTAGACTAGTTAGGGGCATAGTTTGCCTTATTATGAAAATTGAAGATTAGAAGTGGGTGACCCTCCTTAAGCTTAGATTTGTATGGAACCTTAGACGCTTGTTAAATGTTTAGAGAATGACCTTGGCAGCATATTGGCTAACCATGGTAAATGAGTTATGGTGATAGTATTTGAGGTGATGTATACGGTTGGTAATGACATTATCGTTAATGCTATGTGTAGCTATGGATTATGCTATTAATTAAGCCCAAGACTATGTTATCATTTAAATCATTAATTAGACTACTGATTCGGTCTTCGGACTCTGATATTACTAATGTTATACATTGCTTAGTAACCAAACTAGTGATTAGGCTAGAAATCCCTCTTGTTACTAATATTGTGAGTCAAGATACTAAGAGCTCCAGAAGGCAAATTTATTGACTACATGAGAAGTTATGCTACTAACCATGTTAAATCCGATAATGTATTGTAATATTCATTTTATATGCATTGATATATCTATGGATAAATTAATCTTGACGACGAATGATTGGTTATGAAGGTATTCTCTTCCCCGCTTCTCTTTTACTTTAGCCCTCGTGGGGCTTGTCATTTACTTTAGCCTTCGTGGGGCTTGTCATTTACCATAGCCCTTGTGGGGCTCACACTTTACTTTAGCCCTTGTGAGGCTTGTCTTTTATTATTGGACCTAAGGCCGTGATTAAAATGTTGTGATTATTCCAGACATACTATTGGGTCGAGGGTCGTGTTACGATATTTGTTGGATATCCAGAAAGTATATATCACTGTAAAGGATACGGTTGTAGAATATGGATACATATATTTATGTTGCTTATGATTTCATTCACTGAATATTGGTGATGGAATGCATAGATTCGGTACATTCATGATTATTATATCGGCATTGATGTGATCCAAGCTAAAATATGACCTTAACACTAGTGTTCCTAAAGAAGGGTTAAAATCCGCTTTTCACCATATCAATGGATTTCTTTACTATAATAATTTCCTACTAAATGGAATATTTATATGTATAAAGGAGGTTAAAATATTGTTCAAAGATTTTACTGTGATAGATTTCAATCCATGAATTGACACTATTATTTACTCCGATCATGAGATATTCTGACACTTTCTATATTTGTACAATGATTAAGTCTCGAAGATCATTCCGGGAAATAGACTTACGAATTTACAATCTTTTAGACACAACTTGAGTCTGTGTGCCTATTATATATATATCTATACACATATATTGTTGGTTGGTCACGCCCAAGCTACACCTTCACTCTGAAGATTATGCGGTTGCTGCCAAATATAGTAACTGTAACACCCCAAAATCTAGTTCCCGAGACGCCACATGGTGCTCCAAACTATAAGTAGTCCCGCGCTAACTCTGGCTTCCTTCTAACACATCTGAATCTCAACATAGGGAAATATAAGAATAAATCATGATGAAATGCGGAAAACTATCTGAATATATCTGAAAGTACTAATCTCATCAATCTGATGAAACAAATGCTGAAAATCTGAATACTAACTCAAAGGTTTAAATTTGAATCTAACAGTACGGCAAGCCTCTACTATCTGAATCTAGAGAGTCACTGGAACAGGCCCCAGCTGACTCAACCGTCTGAAATGAGTAAGGACATATCTACTAGTAAATTGGAAATTTGAATAACTAAGCCCTTGAAACTATGAGGACTCACCTACTGCAGGGATGTAGATAAGATTCTAGAAGATCAAGCACACTGCTGAGACTGAGCACCTGTTCCTACATTATGAGACAATGTAGCACATAGACATATATGTGGATCAGTACCTTGAGGATGTACTGAGTATATGGGGGTGCATGCAGTAAGTAAATAATATCATCACAGTTTATAAAATCATGCATGCTAAATGTAAATGACTCACATAAGCTTGAGTAAAACTGAAGTCTGAAAGTCAATATCATGAATAACAAGGCATATAGTCTAAATCTTGTGAGTCATTACACTTAGTTCTAAAATCTGTATTCTGTTCTCATTCTCAAATCATATAGGCTAAGTGGAATTTACAAGTCTGTATAGAAAATACTTTGTCGTTTTATCTGAAGGGAAATTCTTTCAAAAACTATTCTTTAACGGAGATCTTTCAAAACTTTTGGGAAAAACATTTCATATTAAGGGAGGTTCTCTTAACCGACATAAACCATGCGAGCAACATGGAGTCCAACGTCTCGTCCTCCTAAGGAAGAAAACTCACATTGGGCAGAGGTGTCATACTCTTGCCAGGGAGTATAACCTACACATATGATCGATCACAATCTAAATCTATCATCCATATCTAATGGGAATAAATTTGAATTTGTACCTACGTTGGCTATGTAGTTCTAGGAAAGTAGGATGCACTAAATCCACACTTCCCGCACGGTGCTAAATACTACCCCCTTATTATATATATACTCACTTTGTTGGAAATCCACTTTTAAAATCTAGAATAAGGGTTTATCTAAAACCAATTATGCTTTTATCTGATATAAACTGTACTCAAATCTGTAATCTATTTCTGTAAACTGTAGTAATTTCTGAAAAGTGGATTCCATGGCTAAACTGAGGATCCGAAGATCAAATACTATTTATATAACTGAAAATATGCTAATCTCAGGGTGCTTAAAAGAACAAGTTCTTGAAATATCAATACTCAAATTCTGGCCTAATAACCCATGCTTCATACTCATGTAAATTCATAGTAAATCATCATGCTTAATACGCTTCTTGAAAATCATCAAAAATATCAAGATAGTAAAATCAAGAATCTCAAGATCATGCTTAAACTCAATTGGAAAAAATCTGGAAATTCGTATTACATGCATAAATATATGAAATTAGTCATGTAATTCAACATTCAATCACTTGAAATCTCATAATCTTCAAACAAGATAAATTGGGTATAATCCCTAACTACAATATCATGAGAGATCACTTAAAATTCAGAAATTTATAATTTAAAATAAGTTTTGGGCACAAGGACGAAAGGATTGTCCTTGTTGAAACCCCACATACCTTAGATGATGAAATAGATGCACAAGCTTGCTTTCTTAGACTCTATTCACACTCTTGAATGAAGATTCTTGAAGCTTTTGGTCTAGGGATCTTAAATCTTGAATAAATTTGGAGAAAGGATGGTGAAATCTTGAGTTTCTTAGAGATGAATATTGAAGCCTAGGGTTTTGGATGAGAGTAATTTTGATGAAACTTAGCATATAATGCTTCTAAAAAGGCTTTAATCTCGTGTTTGGATGGATTGGGGGTTGGGGAAAAGTCCAAAACGCCCCCCTTTAACTCCTGAACGAAACTGGAAAAATAAATTGGGGCCCCAATTTTTGGCATTGGCGCGAAGCGCCACAATCGCTCTAAGCCACTGGAAAAATGCCAACTGGGAATTGGGCAGACTCCGCGACGCGGGGTCATTGTGGTGCCCCTTTGGAATGCCATTTTGGCATATGACGCGCCACACTGTTATCGCGCTGGACCTCTGAAAATTGACCAGCGGGAAATTGGCCCTCTTCGTGACATGCCAATATCGCAGAGGGCCACTAGAAAATGACAATTAGGAATTAACACTACTCCGCAATGCGCTAAGGGTCCAAATAATGGTGTTTTACGACTGGAACTTAAAATAGACATAACTTCTTACTCGGTTATCGGATTTAGGCGAATCTTATATCATTGGAAAGCTTATTCAACTTCCTATGTCATGGAAAGTTCAAACCTAATGAATTCTACTTAAATTAGAAATCATTTATTCTAAAAGCTAATCCTTGACATTTTTTGAGACGAGTTTAAGCTAGGCAAATCGCAAGGTATTACAGTAACCCAAAAAAGGTTGGGGTCAAATCCCAAGAAAATATTATGAATTATGGATCTAAACTATTGTAATCAATGGGTAAAACTAGAAAAGTAAATGGAGGTTTTGAGTAGCAATATCGAACAGGTAGCTAATATCAACTTCGGTTGTAATCAGTCGTAGGTGAACACTAGGGTTGTATTTCCCCTGGCTTCTCAACTTCATAGGCTTATCATGCTTTATTGAACAAAATCGATACCTTGAATATAGAATCTTAAAAGTTATTTACCATCTACAGTCTTTTGGATGAGCAGATAGATTTTACCCCTTACCTTTTGAGTCTCAGGATGTCGCCTTACTAACCCTTATCTTGATCCCAGTTAACTATTACCTTTTGAGTCTCTAGTTATTAGATGAAAGATAACCATCTAACTTTGATAATACCTAGTAGCGTGGATCGACAGTTAAACTTCAAATTACTATTGTAGTTATCTTTTCCTAGTCACTACTCTCTTTTGGAGTAAGTAGCAATAATCTAGGCAGGATCCTAATGTTTGCAACTGCTAAGATATCTATTAAAGTGAAGATAATACAATGCATGCATGGGTATCAGTTCAGAACAATAATAGCACTTCTCCTACTTTGTCAATCCGCTAGGGTTTCCTTAACCCTAGCTAAGGGTTTTTAGCCATTCATGCTTGTGAAGTAATCAACAACATTCGTGATTTAAGGCATAAGATGAAATCACAAGTAAAACCCAAATCCATAACTAAATTAATCAACCAAAATCAATATAAGAGTATTCCAAGACCAAAATCAAACCTCGAAATCAAAATATGTTTGTAAGTATCAGGAGTGCATCACTTCTACTAAAAAAACAGATAAGAGGTATTTATAGTACATGAGGAAACCCTAAAATTAAAGCCCAGACAAAAAAAGGACAAAAAGAGGTAGGTGACCACATGTGGTGTCCACATGCGGCCTAGCCTTGGGAGCATGTGGAACATGCGGCATGGGGCTGGGTGTATATGGCCACCGCATGTGCTCAAACCAAAAAATCATGCAGTTTTGCTCTCGGGAGTTTGGACTTCTGACACATGTGGTCCACATATGCCATATGCGATCCATATATTGACATAGGTAGGTGCCAAAAGTTCTTTTTCAGCTCTTTCACCCTCTAGATTATCAATTCTACTCTGGATCATCAAGTACAACACTTACCTTAGTCTAATATAGACTAAATGTGCTACATGTGGTCCACATGTAGACATAGGTAAGTGTCAGTCCTTCCAACACTTGAAATCAAGCTTCAAATCTTCAACTTTCATCACATGCTTTGGTCACGTACAATCAGTAAAGGGTCACAAATGCTCAAGATTGATCAAATAAGTATCCAAAAACACCATTTTTCCTCTTTTTTACAAACTTATCATCCAAAACCTAGTTTCCTGTAAAACATACCCAAAACGCATCACATCTAACAAAATATCCTAAGAACTTTGCATTTTTTCATAGTTTTAAGCGTTGAAAGTGCTATATTTCTATAGCACATCAATACCCTCAACTTAGAACATTTGCATGTCCTCAGGAAACACAACAAAATAAAAGAAAATAAAACAAAACACGATACTTAATTAGGAGATTCTAAGTTATTCAAGGCAGTCAATCAACACTTGAAGCTCAAACCACAATACCCCATCCTATCTCACTTTTCAAAACCAGTTGTGTATAAATATGATGTACAACAGTGTGACACAATGAGATCAAGGAATGTCATTACATTATCAATAGACAACCATGCATATATATATAGACAAGTTACATTACCCAAAATAAGCAAGTAGCTAGCAATTTGACTCAAGTACCCTTACAACAAAGAAGTCCAGCTCACTTATATGAAATAATGCATTTCAATACAGGGACAGTCAAGATACACTCACACTCAGAAGAGAAGTTCCAATCAATGTGCATAAATACCATGATCTTGGGCTTATTTTCTTTACCTTAGTTTTCAAATAGTCAAGTTAGGATCACTATAGGACTTTTCTTATCTTGTAATGTAGGCTTGGAGCTGGTATGGTACATATGGACATATCAAGTGGCTAAGACTCCTTGGCACTACACTAACTTTGGAGTCTCACTTATTAGCCAATTTCCTTTTTATTGTAATCGTATCTCTCCTTTGAATTCTTTACTGCACATTTAGGTTGGGTGTCGTCTTTTATTCTTTATTTTTCACTTTTTCACAATTTTTTCTTTTTTTTTTGCCATCACATCTAGCCCTACTAATTTTTCTCTTATTTTACCCTCTACATACCCACTTTATATTACACACCCCTATGATATCCACCCTCAACTTAGGCGATTTGCCTGAGTTGAGGTGTACAATATCCAAGGAGGACCAAGGCCAAAACAAGTTATTGCAACACAAATGGGAAAATTAATGGTGAAACATGAAAAACATGCTATAAGGCTCAAAACAGGGATCAAGGGATACTATTTCACATTGGGAAGGTCATTTAGGCTACAAGTGGAGTAAAATGAAAAATGACCTATGATCTTTTCCTAACCGACTATCCTTCAACCTAGGAAAGACTAACCTGGCAAGTTTTGAATTCAACACATAAAGGGAACCAAGTAGCATCTCACACACACATGGCATAAAGTCAATATTACAAGATCCTACTTATCTGGTTAATGCAATTGTTGGTGAGTCATTATCATGTCCCTAATACTAATGCCATAACAAGATCCACAATATTCACACATATATAAATTCACATAGTTCTAAAACACAATATTGGAGGAAAATCGCTTTTCTCAAAGATCAATCAATATCATGATAACTGTCCTAAATACTGAAAATCTCCTAATTATACAAAAACACAACATAATACAAAACAAAACACAATACGACACAAATTTTAATTTAGATATGCCGATTCTACAATCATACCGCAGCCGATGGGAAAAGAAGCATGGTAACAAAAAATTGTGGCGGCTATGGTATACCTCACCCCCAACTAAAAAATAGTACACTATCCCCAATGTACAAAAATAATAAAAAAACAAAGGAAATGAGGACATACCTGGGATACACTAAGTGTTAGTGTACCTTGGATTGCCTCCCAAATAGCGTCTGATTTATTTTCATGGCACGACTCAGTTTCCTTGGCTACTAAAACTTTGCCAAGGTATAACTCAACAAAGACTTGTACTTTCTCCAGGTTTCCCATATAGTGCTTCACTCACTGCCCGTTCACCTTGAACGGGATTTTACCATTGCATTTTATTTCTATAACACCATGTGGGAATACCTTAACCACAGTGAATGGTCCAGTCCACATAGATTTCAGCTTACCAAAAAATAAATAGAGTCTTGAATTATATAACAAGACCAAATCACCAGGTTCAAATACTCTTTTGTCAATTTTCTTGTTATGATACAGCTTTATTCTTTCTTTGAATATGGTTGAGCTCTCATAAGCATGGAGTCAGAATTCATCTAACTCATTTACCTTGCTCAACCTCAAGTTCGTTGCATCACACCACTCAAAATTTAGCCTTTTCAATGCCCATAGTGCCTTATGCTCAAGCTCAACCAGTAAATAGCATGCCTTTCCATATATAAGATGATATGGTGAGGCACCTATGGGTGTTTTATTATATTTCTGGTAGGCCCATAATACATCGTCTAACTTTCTAGACCAGTCAGTCCTCAATCTTTGCCAAGATTGACTTTATCTCTCGATTAGAGACTTCTACTTATCGGCTTGTCTGAGGATGGTAAGGTTTTTCCACCTTATGCATTACACTATATCTATCAAGTAAGGCTTTGAATAGGCAGTTGCCGAAGTGACCCACTCTCACTAATAATTGCATGTGGAGTGCCAAATTAAGAAAAGATATTTTTCTTCAAAAAGGCGGTGACACTTCCACCTTTATTATCTGGAAGCATAAATGCCTCCACCCATTTTGACACATAGTCAATCGCTACCATAATGTATCTCATACCATATGAGCTCATGAATGGGCCCATGAAATCAATCCCCCAAACATCAAACAACTCTAACTCCACAATAGGTGTTATGGGGAATTCATGGTACAGTAAAATATTGCCTTGATGCATACATTGGTCATAGGATTACACAAAATCATGAGCATCCTTGTAAATTGTAGGCCAGTAAAACTCATACTACAGAATTTTGTGAGTTGTGCATGTGCCACTATGGTGACCCCCAACAGTGATGAATAACACGCTTCCAGAATACTCATCATCTCCACCTATAGAATGCATCTCTGAATCACACCATCAACAGAAATCCTAAACAGGAATGACTCATCCCAAAAAAACTACCTCACCTCATGCATAAACCTTCTCCGCTACAAGAAGGATAGGTCTTCTGGGACAGGATTGCTTGCTAAATAATTGGCAAAATTGGCAAACTAGGGAATTAAATCTTGAGATGCCGCCAATACCTGCTCATCTATAAAAGCATCATCTATCTCGAGATCATCCCCTCCTTTTGATATTATCTCCTCCTCAAGTCTGGACAAGTGGTCTATAACTTAATTTTCTTTTCCTTTTTGGTCCTTTACTTCAAAATCAAACTTTTGCAGTAAGAGAACCCAATGAATCAATCTTGATTTGGCATCTTTCTTCGACATCAAATATTTTAAGGCTACATGATTAGTGTGAACTATGATCTTAGTCCTAATCAAATAATATCAAAAAATTTTGAAAGAAAAAGCCATCGCAAATAACTCTTGCTCTGTTGTATAACTTTTTTGTGTGTGGTTTAAAGCTTTGTTGGCATAATAGATGGGATGTAGGATCTTTTCTATTCATTATCCTAGGACAGCACCCAAGGCCACTCCACTTGCATCACACATTACCTCAAATAGTGCAGACCAATCAGGAGACACAATAATGAGTGCCAAAACCAACCGATCTTTCAGGCATTTAAAAGCCTTGAGACTAGAATCATTAAACACAAATTTCACCTCTTTCTTTAAAAGCTTGCATAGAGGATTTGTAATTTCAGAGAAGTCCTTGATGAACCTCTTATAATAGCCTATATGACCCAGAAAGCTCCATATACCTCTAACTAACACTGGTGGTGGCAATTTCTCAATTACCTCAATCTTTGATTTGTCCACCTCAATGCCATGTTTAGAGATATTGTGCCATAGAATGATACCTTCTTTCTCTATGAAGTGGCATTTTTTCCAATTTTTCACCAAATTGCACTTTTTACATCTCTGTAGTGCACTGGTTGAATGGGCCAAACAATTATTGAATGAATACCCAACTACTGAAAAGTCATCCATGAATACTTCGATTGTGTCTTCCACAATATTAGAGATGATGGGCATCATAGATCTCTGAAAAAGGGCAGGCGCATTACATTATCCGAACGACATCCTCTTGAATACGAAGGTCCCATAAAGGCAAGTAAAAGTAGTCTTTTCTTGGTCTTTAGGAGCAATCATGATTTGATTATAACCTGAGTACCCGTCAAAAAAAATTACCAACCTCCGCCTGCTAGTTTATCTAGTTTCTAATCCATGAATAACGTAGGGAAATAGTTCTTTTATGTCCACTTGTTCATCTTCTTGTAATCCATGCAGAATCTTCAAATAGTCACTGGCCTCATAGGTACTAATTCATTCTTTTCATTGGGAACCACTATGATCCACCTTTCTTCGGCATGCTTTGAATTGGGCTTGCCTACTTGTTGTCTATAATAGGAAAAACTACCCCAGTATCTAACCACTTAATTATATTTTTGTTCACTACCTCTTGCATAGGAGGGTTCACTCGCCTTTAATGCTCAATACTAAGAATGTTGTTCGGCTCAAGCTGTGTCTTATGTGTGCAACCTGGTGGAATTCCCACAATGTCTGCATTGGTCCACCCAATAGCTCTCTTAAATTATTGCAATATTGATGTCAAAGTTTCCACCTGTGCTCTTGCCAAATCTACTGCAATTATTACTAGTAAGGTATTGTTGGCCCCTAAGAATACATACCACAAGTAAGATGTTCCTTAATTCCAATATTGGTGGCTCCTCAATAGATGGTTTTACAGGAGGTATTGTTTTGTTCTTTAAGTCAAGATCTAGCATTTTAGGGGCATATTTGTAAGAACCTATGTCATCACCGTAATCACTCTCAAAATCATCATCACTATAAGTCAGCTTCTCAAACTCAACTTCAGTTAGCTCATCAGCAATAATATTATCCTTCTTCAGCTCATTAGTAGTAGGCAAAAAATGCTTATCAGATGAGGAGTCACTCCTAGTATTAATAGCTAAACACTAAATAAGTTTTCTAAAATTCTGCACAGTTTTACTAAGAAGGGCACCTGACTGTCTTTGAGCCAAAGTGGCAGAGATTTGCCCATATTGCTGTTCCAATTGCTTGATAGCAGTTGCATATGACTCAACCTTTTGGGTCAATCCTGAAATATCAACCTTGAGTTCTTTAAGGCAAGTTTCTTGGATTTCTTGACCCTTCATCAGCTTAGACAACAATTTTTTATTCTTGATTCCGCATCTCGTCTGCAAGGTGGAATGTATTTGTCTCTATCATCAAAATAGTTTTGACTTTGGTTTTCTTGCCCTTGGGCTCAAAAACCCGTCAACTGATGATCCAAATACTTTGCCTCCTCCTCTAACTTAGATTCATAAATCCTATAGGTTACACCCTGTGCCCCTACAGCATCAACCTTTGCAAAATTTATTACTATGAATTGCTTGGCCAACTCACCAATATCAATCCTAAATAGTGAAATCTCCAAGATACAGTATCCTCAGTCACTCTATACTCACCCAAAGATCCAATGGCATAAATTTCAGAACCTCTCTCAACCTCCTGAGTTTCCCAACCTCAGCTAGTTAAAAACATTTGATCCATAATACTCGAAGATATCTCCCATCATAATCTCATAAAAGATCATTCAAAGATAGTTTCTGCCATGGCTCTGGAAGTGATAGGTCTATATAGAATATCTCCAACAAGATTATCCATAAAATATGGTGGTTGGGCACTATGCTAAGCTTCTTCTTGAACCTAAACTATGCCTCGTACATAGATTCTGATTTTAGCTTCTTGAAATTATAAATTTCGTCCGTCAGCTATAATACTCTAGATAGAGGAAAGAACTTGTTCAAGAATTGTCTACGTAACTCATTCCATGTAGTGATATATCCTCTTGGAAGTTTCCCCAACCATAAAGATGCTTCTCTGGTAAGCAAAAAGGAAATACCCTCAGTCTAAGTCCCTTTTGATCTACCCCAGTATGGTATATAAAGTGTATATCCCCATAACATTTGCCAGATGCATGTTTACATTATCTGTAGTTAACCTCGTAAACACACCCTTCTATTATCGGAGCTGGATCATAGACTAGAGATATTAAACTTGACATCAGGGGTAGAACATAAGGGATAATGGCTCCAATTTCTATCGGCTTAATGTATCCTAGAAATTCATCATCTACATATGGTTGCACATACTGATATGCTGGGATTACTTTAACATGACCACCTCTAGCTCTGTTCTGATTTCCATCGAGTGCTACTAGGTGGTCTACTTCTTGTCTCTGCTTAGCTAGCTCTGCCTCCATAGCTATCTGTTGAGCTTCCTCTACTACCCTTCTCTCATTAGTAGCTTGTGCTAAAAGTGCACTTGTCTACTGATCAATAATATCCTAAACTCCTTTAGAAGGACAAAGAGATGCATCATCATGAACCCCTTCAAGGATATCATCTTTTTTATGTTCTGTTATCCTAGTAGGTGTTTGTAGGATCCTCTCTGGATTATGATTCACTAGGAGTAAGGGATTGCCTCCACTCTGTGTGTTAGGCATACACTGGCGTATACCTAACAAAAAGAAACAAAAAGACCCATAAACTGCAACAACCTCAATTCATAAATTAACACCGTATTCCTCAACATCGGCACCAAAATTTGGTCATGCCCAAGCCACACCATCACTCTGAATATTATGCGATCACTGCTAAAAATAGTAACCCAAAAAATATTGGGGTCAAATCCTAAGGATATACATGGAATTGTTGCACTTAGCTGTTGTAATAAACAGACAAAAATGGAAAATAAATGAGGGGTTTTGAGTAGTAATATCAAACTAGTAACTAATATCAACCTTGGTTATAATCATTCATAGGTGAACACTAGGATTGTGTCCCCCCTTTCTTCTCAACTCTGTAGTCTTATCGTGCTTTATTGAACCAACCTAATACCGTACATGTAGAATCTGATAAGTTATGTACCATCTACAGTCTTTCTAACGAGCAAATAGATTTTACCCTTTACCTTTTGAGTCTTAGGATGTTACCTTACTAACCCTTATCTTGATCCCAGTTAACTATTACTTTTTTATTCTCTAGTTATTAGATGAATGTTAACCTTCGTACTTAGATAATACCTAGTAGTGTGGATCGATAGTTAAACTTTAAATTATTATTGTAGTTATCTTTTCCTAGTAGCTACTCCTCTTTTGGAGTAAGCAGCAATAATCTAGGCAGGATCCTAACATTTACAACTGCTAATATATCTATTAAAGTAAAGATAATACAATGCATGCATGGGTATCAGTTCAGAACAAGAATAGTATTTTCCCTACTTTGTCAATCTGCCAGGGTTTCCAACCCTTTAGCTAAGGGTTTTAGACAATCATGCTTGTGAAGCAATCAACAACATTCATGATTGAAATCATAAGATGAAATCACAATAATCACAAGTAAAAAACTAAAATCATAATTGAATTAATCAACCAAAATCAATATAAGAGAATTCGAATACCAAAATTAAATCGTAGAATCAAAATATGTTTGTAAGTATCAAGAGTGTGTCACTTCTACTAAAAAATACATAAGGGGTATTTATAGTACATAAGGAACCCTAAAATTAAATCCTGGACAAAAAAGGATCAGTGACCACATATGGTGTCCACATCGGCCTACCCTTTGGCGCATGTGGCACGTGCAGCATGGGGTTGGGTGAATGTGGCCACCGTATGTTTTCAGACCAAAAAATCCTGAAACTTTGCTCTTGGAAGTTTGGATTTCTGGCACATGTTTTGCCCACATATGGTCTACACGTTCTACATGCAATCCCCATGTTGACATAGGTAAGTGCTGAAAATTTTTTTTAGCTCTTTCACCCTCTGAATCATCAATTCCACCCTGGATCATCAAGTCTAGCAATTACCTTAGTCTCATACAGACCATGTGTGCTATATGTAGTCCACATGTAGACATAGGTAAGTGCTAGTCCTTCGAACGCTTACAACAAAGCTTCAAATCTGTAACTTTCATCACATTTTTAGGTCACGTATAATCCAAAAAGTGTCATGATGCTCAATATTGATCAAATAAGTAGAATAAACACCGTTTTTCCTCTTTTTCATGAACTTATCATCCAAAATATAATTTTCTAGAAAACATACCCAAAACGCATTATATCTAACAAAACATCCTAAGAACTTTGCATTTTTTCATAGTTTTAAGCATCGAAAGTGTTATAATTCTATAGCACATCAATGGTTATGATGATATTATTACCCGGCAAGGGTGAAGAATACTGTTACGATGATATTGATACCTGACAAGGCCTGAGGATACTGTGATGATGATATTGATACTCGACAAGGCCGGAGGATACTGTTATGATGATATTGATAGCTTGCAAGGCCGGAGGATACTGCGATGATGATGTTGATACCCAAAAAGGTTGGAGGATATTGTGATAATTATATATATAAATATTTGAGTTCATAGGATGGTTGTGATATTGAATATGTACCTTGTATGCGCATCGTCTATCACCAGTATTTGCCTATGTCTATCAGTCGGTATGGGACGATCGCATAGATATGGGTGATGATAATTCCTTGTGCTATTGTGTACTTATTGAGCCTTCTGATCCTAAAGAAGTAGGGGAAATACATAGGCTCGGTTAGGTATTTGGTAGTCTGGAATAGCCGACTACTCGCATTGTTATTGATATTATTATTAACATTGTTATGATCATTATTATGCTAGCTTTTGACAGATTGGTTATTAATTTGGTATCGATATTTAAGGTATATTTTTGGCCTTTTCTATCCTATGATTATTATTATGCATGATTATTTATTTTCTAGCTACGAGGATTAGAAACTCTAATCATGATAGTATTAAATCCTAGTAGGATTATAAGGTGGCCTTAAAATGAAAATATAATGATCTAGGCATGCTTTTAGATATATCTAGCTATATGTAGCTATGGTATTATAGTATATCTATTTCTTTATTTGTTTAGATTGTATATTCGTTCCTTGGCCTTGTACATTATTATATATTATTCTTCATTTTTTATTCATGTATTGTCCAGAGATATACGGTATAGTGTTGAGACTCTTAAATATGGCTGGAATAAGATAATGCACCCTTATTACTTACTTAGCCTTATTATGTTGGTCTATTAGATATGAACAGGATAATTGTTCTTTATTATCTCATTGGCTTGTTATATGATTTCTAGAATCTTAGGTGTAGTTTCCATTTTATTTATATATTGTGTATATCTACTTTATCTTTGGAGCTCAGTTGGCAGTTGCTGACTGAGTACCATTTATTTGGTACTGATACTACACTTCTGCAGCCTAAAGATTATAGTATGGGATATCATCGTTAATGTGTGTGTCATATGGAGTAGTCATGGTTCAGAGATACAGAGTGATCTCCTAACATTTGGAGTATTACTTCCTCCTGCTTATGTATGGACTAGTCTCTGTATTGTATTTGGAGATGAGTTATATCAGTGTAATTTATTTCATCTATTCCACTTTCGTACTTTTATTATATTAGAAGCTCATGTACTAATACCACTAGGTTTTGGGATTTATTCATGTATTTGAACTTTTGTTATATTTATTCTGCATTTACTTCTTATTCTATCTGGTAGTCTTTTGCAAGCTATTTCAGACTACGGGTTTAGCTTGCCTATGGGTTATAGTAGGAGCCATCACGACTAATAAATTAGGTCATGACAAATTGATATCAGAACCTAGGTTTCATCGATGTCTTAATGCAAGAGCTAAGTGTTAGTAGATTTCTGTGGATAAATGCAGAGACGTTCGTAACCTATCTTCGAGAGGCTACAGGAGGGACATTTTAGGAAATTCACTTCTTGACTCCTTATCGTATGTCCGCGTTGCTATGAACCTCAAACATATTCTTTGACTTTATTTATCCTTAATGAATGATGCAAGATGGATGATGATGTGGATAGGTGCAGACGAGACTTCAGCACGTATTTCTAGAGTTTTATATAGCATTGGAATAGAGAGTCAGAGATGCATGTCGAAGATCTTCAGTGTCAACCAAAGGATTTAAGGCAAATTTAGGCTCCAGTTAAGCTCGAGACTACTTCAGCCTTTGAGGTTCAGCATCGGGAATCCAAATCATGATATACATCCTCTCAGCCATGGATGATATTTGACTCATCAAACAGTTCTCAGACTTGGGTCTATTGGTGTTCATTAGGGTTTTTTACTAGTTCTAAGTACGACATTGGATTTCTTGAGTGGGCCAGACTTATTCCTACGTGATATCCTTCTAAGCAAGACACTAGTGCATGGATTATTTGAGTTTTTGTATAGTCACTTTTTTTGGCGTTGAAGCACTTGATAATAGTTGAGTCTTTCTTCCTTCACGTGGTTGATTATGAGAGGACCATAGAGATCATGTATTGACACTTATGGAAATGACGACAAGAGGCATGCCATCAGTTTAGTTCTATTGGTATTTTATTCAGGAGTGAGGACCCTTTCGATAGAGTTAACTTCACTTGCAGCGTATCGGCTCTACACAGATAGTATTTCAGACTATGGGTGTTTCTCAGACTAGTCGTGATGATCATAGTGATCAGAGTTCCCATCAGACCTCGTGGAGATTTTTTATATGAATCTTCAGGCCATGGAGGCCATTTTGGATATTGAGGGGCAGTATCTCACAATATTCTAGACATTTCACTCAGTGTCAGTTAGCCAGCCATTTGAACTCAGTTTGTGTCCCCACCATGTTAATGCTTCAGAAGTTTCTACGACCACAGAGAGACCGACTACTGGTCTAGAAAGTATCCCCAGCATAGGATTTCTATTCATTCAGCTTATTTAGATCAGCCTCATAATGTTGTGGCACCTTCAATTAGAGATAGTACACTTGGCCCTTAGTTAATGATTTAGTCCGTCAGTTTGAGTTGAACTCGTTCAATTTTATTTTTGTTATGCCCATCAAGTGTGTGATTGCAGATATCACCACGATTGGTGTGTTTTTATTTCTCACATTTATCATTTATTATGTGTATTGGTCTTTTCATGCCTATTGATGATTATACGCATTGATGAGTTCATATTAATTATTATGTGCCTTGTTATTGAATTCATTATAAATGACTACTCTCATGATTTATCTCTTTTAATAGTGGCTAGAGTAGATCTGTGTAGATATTTTCTCCTATAGATGTAGCTTTTGGGTTTGAGTCCCATTTACCTTGGCATGTTGGCCTTATTGTGGCCCTTAAGTGGTACATGATATTGATGTTCATTCTGATACTGCCTATTTGTTATATTAATATTGATATTATTGTTCCTATTGCTACCACTGTTAAGGTTATTGATATTATTTGATATTATTGCTTGATGTAATTAATTTTTGTTGGATAGTTATATAGACTAGTGTTATCTAGCTAGACTTTTATTTTCTTGAGGTTTATATTTAGTGGCTTGAGTGGATATAGACTAATTTGATGATTTTTTTCCCCTGACGCGATAAGGTTGATTGTGTTCCCTCTTGGTTAGCTGTGTTAGATTGATTTAGGGATGTATTGTGATATTGAAGGCAAGTTGACCTTCTGTGGTTCTGTGTGGTTCTTAAGTTGTCAATTTAGCCATATTGCTTGTTGTAGGGTTGGGGATTCTTAGACTTACCTCCTAGGTTGAGAAGGCTTTTATTTTGGCTATCCTTTCTGATATAACCCATTTGTGAGATTGACCAGTTTGAGGTTCGTTCTTTATTTATGGCTATTTCATCGTTCGATAGCAATTTTTGATATTGATACCGAGATGTCATGAATTCATCTCTTGGATTTGTTAGGCTCGTTCCCTTTTGATGGTTTCCCCTTGTTATTACTGTGGAAATTGGATACTTATTTTTCGCTATGATATGGTTTTATCTAACGGAGTTGGAGAGTTAAAGGCGGGTGGCCTTTCCTATGATCACTTCTTGAGTTGGTAAATTGGAAGTTCTTTATCTCTAATTGTTGATTTTCTGGTGGTGGTTTTGACTTTAACCTTGGTTTTAAGATTGGTATATTTCTTCTCCGATGATGTGATTCTTAGGTGGATTTGGGAAATCCCCATTTCAGAGTTCGTAAGGCGTAATGAGGCTTGGTGGAGTGTTTTTCCTTAATGATATGTGTCAATGACTACCCTTATCGAGATGAAGTGTTGGATTGAGTAGTTGTCAGCTAAAGTTTCCTTTCTCTAAGTTGCTAGAGTTTTTTCATTACTAGTGTGGTTTGCAACCTTGGAGAGTTTTTGAGTATATATTGATTATTGATGCCCCCCAGCGGATATGAAGTGGGTTATTTGCGTTTTCAGCTAGTGATTCATCCTTTTGCATGATTTCTATTTTGTGGTTGTATTTCATACCCTCTACCTGATATGGAGTTAGTTTTTTGCATTTTTAGTCGATGGTTATCCCTGTGGAGATTTTTGTTCTTCAGATATATCTCGACTGTGGCTTGGTATGATTTATCTCGGATGTGTCAGATTTAGATATTAAAGTCAATTTGAATGGTTGGCAATGATATACGCTTATTGGTTCAATTTTGACTAGACATCCTTGAATAGCGATTTAGAAGTTGTGATAAACTTGGTTTATGAATGCCTACCCGTCTTCAGGTCTTGTTTGGGTAGTTGAAATTAAGCGATTCAGCCTCGGTATTGAGATTTTAGCCTGGTGTTGTAGATCTTATGTGAAGCTTTAATTGGCACTTATCTCAATTCAGATTTCATTTATAGGCAAGCTGAGCCTACTCTGTGGTTTCCTATTGGGTCTTCTCAACTTTGGATTGATTAGAGTATATAATTGTTCAGATAATAGCCCATGGTCCCCGTATTGGTTCTTTTAGCTTTGACCTCGAGTTTCAATTTTCTTTAGAAATTATGGATGATATACTCAGTGGGACTAATATACTCAAGTTGGATTTAGTATGGCTTCATTCTCGGTGGATGAGACATCCCGGAGCGGAATGTTTAGTGATGACTAGTTATGCCTTGATACTTTGAGATTTCAGTTTGATTTTTATTTGGACTGGTTGCAACATTGGCATATATTTCATCCCTTGATTATCTCTATTTGTGTGCCCAAATAGCGCCTTATGAGCTTAGGCTCATGGTTACCATATAGACTTTTAGCGGATTAGCTTCAGTTCTTTGAGTTCTCTATGATGAGATTATGCGGACGAGGCTTAGGTAATTTTCTCCTAGTTTGTATAGGATACCGGGTGTAAGATGGTAAAGGAAGGTTATATTTGGATTTGGAGTCGGTGGTATGACCCATGTCTTGGGATTGTTTTAGGCTTAGAGAAACCTTGGTTAGATTATGCTTTTATCAAGATGGTATTAATATGTTGTGGTTCAGTTTGTGTGCATCAGCCTATTCGGTTCGATTGGAGGCCAGTTAGTGGTTAAAGTCAAGTTTTAACTGTTTGGAAGTGAAATGGGAGTATTGATTGAAAAAGGGATACCTGTGGAAAAATTCCTTAGAAGCATTTTCTCTTCATTGAGGTTATCAAGGAAGTCATGCTTGGAGCATGCGGTTCAATACCTCATCCTTTCGAGCTTTTGACATTCTTTCTATCTGTTGACTTCAGGGACGAAAGTTGTTTTAGTAGTGGATATTATAATGACCCTTTCAGTCATTTTTCATATTTTCCCTTATCTTCGCTGTTAGGTCTTCTCCATAGCTACCACAAGTCATTTATGACTTACTGGGATTGATGGTTTGGTTACCAGGCAGTTCGTTTGGTTTTTAGAATAATTCTCTATTTTAAAGTCTTTGTTGGTACCAAATGGCCATCGGCTAAAAACTTCAGTGAAACGATCTTGGATGCAAATTCTGACCATACCAACAGATCAAAATATTGATTTGAGGCTAGGTAGACCTTTAGTTCGGGTCCTAATGCACCCAAGCTCATTTTGACCTATTGGTAGAAAAGTGGAAAAATTGAGAATATGGGTGTGGGACCCACATTTGATCGAAATAACCTTGGATGAAAAATCCTACTTTTCCATCATATCTGAAATGTCAATTTTATGCTGGGGGCCCTTGGTTCAGGTCCCAAGGCACCCAGACTTATTTTGGATTATTGAGCGGATTTATGAAAAATAAAACTATAGGTGTGGGCCCCATAATAATCTCGGATGAAAGTTTTGATGGTTGCAATGGATTTGAAATGTGGTTTGCACTCAAATTTCACTACTGGATCATTTTTATTTGGATTCGAAATGAGTTTCGAGGGTCAAAAATAAGTTTTTGACTTTTCTAGCAGGAGGATACCACATCTCTTCCCCATGGGGTCTATAAATAGACCCGAAAGTTGCAAATTTGGGCATTTTTCCTTCATCTTTGAGAGCCTAAAATCCTAAATGGGTATGATAACTCAAAATTGAGTTGTGTGGGTGACTTAGGAGTTTGATTATCATCTATTATCACGATTATCATCCAAATTAAGGTAAGATTCCATCACATTATTGATGAATTTATTAGTTTTTGATCCAAAATCCTGGCTTGATTTTAGCTTAAAGTTAGCTTTGTTTGCACCCATTTCTTAAGGATTTGATTTCTTAATGATGTGTGAGTGTTGGGTTGGCCTCGAAAATGCATTTTCCATAAGTGAGACCCACTTGGGGTTTTTGGTGTCGTTTTGGGACCCGAAGCACAATAGTGCAATATAGGTATCGTTAGACTTGTATTGATGATAAGATTGTGCTTTTGATAGCATGATGATATTTTGGATTGTGAAGTGAAGACGAGCACATAGTGAATGATATGAGGTTTTGTGGTTCGGCTTTGAGGTAGGCTTCTACCTACTCTTCTTCGAAGATGATGTGTGTTATGTATGGAATGTGAATATGAATTTTAGGCTTGATTATGAATAAAATAACTTTGTATTGATTATTGATATTTGGGGAATTAGATGATGGTTTTGGACCCATAAGGTGGAATGGTCATGATACTTTTAGAACCCTATTGCTTTTTTCCTAGGTTAAGCTAATTTGTAGCATGGATATGATAGTATGCTAGGTTTGGGATGTGGTTTATATGTTGAATCATGGTTAGTATGCTTAACCTTAGTTGGACTATTCTAGTGATCTTGACACCGTAATTTGGGTAGTGTTGGCTTAAATGCCCATGTTTCTAAGTGAAGTTCATATCTTAGGATTGGTTATGGCTTACTTGACATCTAGAAGTTGAACTAAATACCTTAGCCTAGTTTGGGGCACAGTTTGCCTAATTATGGAAATTGAGGATTAGAAGTGGGATCTTGACTCAGCTGAAGCTTTGATTTATATAGTTCCATTGAAAACCTTAGATGCTTGTTAAACGCTTAGAGAATGACCTTGGGAGCATGTTGGATAACCATGGTAAATAAGTTATGGTGATAGTATTTGAGGTGATATCTCTGGTTGTTGACTACATTATCGTTAATGCAATGTGTAGCTATAGATTATGCTATTAATTAAGCTGATGACTATGTTATCATTTAAATCATTGACTAGACTACTATTTCGGGCTTCGGACTATGATATTACTAATGGTATACTTTGCCTAGTAACCAAACTAGTGATTAGGCTAGAAATCCCTCTTGTTGCTAATATTGTGAGTCATGATACTAAAGGCTCTAGAAGGTATATTTATTGACTACATGAGAAACTATGCTACTAACCATGTTAAATTCAATAATGCATTGTATTATTCATGTTATATACATTCATATATCCATGGATAAATTGTCCTTGACGATGAATGATGGGTTATGAAGGTATGCTCTTCCCCACATCTTATTTACTTAAGCCCTCGTGGGGCCCACACTTTACTTTAACCCTTGTGGGGCTTCTTTTATTATTGGGCCTAAGTCTGTGAGTACTATGTTGTGATTATTTCGGACATATTATTGGGTTGGGGGTCATTTTATGATATTGATTGGATATTTGGAAAGTATTTATCCTTGTAAAGGATACGATTGTAGAATATGGATACATATATGTTTATGTTGCTTATGATTTCATTCACTGAATACTGGTGATAGCATACGTAGATTCAGTACACTCATGGTTATTATATCGGCATTGATGAGATCCTAGCTGAAATACGACCTTAACACTGTTATTCCTAAATAAGGGTTAAAACCCACTTTTTATCGTAACAATGGATTTCTTTACATAATAATTGCCTACTAAATGGAATATTTATACGTATAAAAGAGGTTAAAAATATTTTTCAAAGACTTGACCGATCCAGATTCCGGTCCATGACTTGACACTATTATTTACTTCGGTCATGAGAAATTGTGACCCTTTTACATTTTTACAATAATTTATTCCGAAGATTATTCTGGGCAACAGACTTATGTTTTTACTTTCTTTTAGCCATGGCTTGAGTCTGTGCCCTATTATAGATATATCTATACACATGTATTGCTGGTTATGATGATATTAATACCCGGTAAGGTCGGAAGATACTATTATGATGGTATTGATACCCGTAAGGCCGGAGGATACTGTAATGATGATTTTGATACCCGACAAGGCCAGAGGATACTATTATGATGATATTGATACCCGACAAGTATGGAGGATACTGTGATGATGATATTGATACCCAGCAGGGCTTGAAGATACTGTTATGATGATATTAATACCCGATAAGTCCAAAGGATACTATGATGATGATGTTGATAACTGGCAAGGATAGAGGATGTTGTGATGATGATATATATACCTAGTTCAAGTTCGGAGGATGGTTGTGGTATTGATTGTGTATCTTGCATTCATTCTTGCATGCACATCACCTATCACCAGTATGCGCCTATATTTATCAACCAGTATGGGATGGTTGTATAGATATGGGTGATGACTATGCCTTGTGCTGTTATGTGCTAATTGAACCTTTCGGGCCTGGGGCGATGGGGGAAACGCATAGGCTCGATTAGGTATTTAGCTGTCAGGAATAGTTGGTTACTCACGTTGTTATAGATATTTTTATTATCATTGTTATGATTATTATTATGGCTAGCTTATGACAGATTGGTTATAGAATCGGTGTCGAGATTTGAGGTATGTTTTTAGCCTCTTCTATCTTACGATTTCATTATTGTGCATGATTATTTCATGTCTAGCAATATAGATTAGAAACCCTGAGCATGATAGTATTAAATTCTGATAGGATTATAAGGAGGCCTTAAAATAAAGATATGATGATCCAGGTTGTGCTTTGAGATGACCTTGTATCTCTCTCTCTCTCTCTCTATATATATATATATATATGGATACATTTATATATATAGTTATATGTAGCTATGGTATTACCGTATATCCCTTCCTTCATTTGTTCAGATTATATATTCATTCCTTGGCCTTGTATATTATTATATATTCTTCCTCCATTCTTTATTCATATATTGGCCAAAGATATACGGTACAGTGTTGAGACTCCTAAATATGGCTGGAATAAGATAGTGCACCCTTATTACTTACTTAGCCTTATTATGTTAGTATATTGGATATGAACAAGATAGTTGTTCTTTTTTATCTCATTGGCTTGTTATATGATTTCTCGACTCTTGGGTGTAGTGTCCATTCTTTTTATAGGTTGCGTATATCTGTTTTATCTTTGGAGCTTAGTTGGCAGTTGCCTACTGAGTACCATTCGTTTGGTACTCATACTACACTTCTGCAGCCTGCAGATCATAGTACGGGATATCGTTGTTGATGTGTGCATCATGCGGAGCAGCTATGGTTTGGAGATACCGAGTGAGATTCCGACGTTCAGAGTATTACTTTCCTCCCTCTTATGTATAGACTAGTCTCCATATTATATTCGGAGATAAGTTATATCAGTGTAATTTATTTCATCTATTTTACTTTTGTACTCTTATTATATTAGAAGCTCTTGTACTGATAACACCAGGTTTTGGAATTTATTCATGTATTTAAACTTTTGTCATATTTATAAGGCATTCTTTCTTTATTTTATTTGATGGTCCGTTACTAGCTGTTCCGGACTACGAGTTTGACTTGCCTATAGGTGGGTTATGTAGGCATCATCACGACTTAAGAAATTAGGTCGTGACAACTTTCACCATAAAACTCTTATTTTATTTCACAAGACTCAAGAGGGCGATTTTCTAGCTTTGATAAATGATCGGATACCTGATTCTCCATTTTCTTTTTATATTTTATTTCAAGGTCAAATTATCGGAGAAGTAAAATTCAGCTTAACAATCTAGGCCGAGCGTCTTTCTTTGTTATGAGGTATTATAAAGCTGCATGATCGGTAAAAATAGTGACCTTGGTTCCTATCAAATAGAAACAAAATTTATCAAATGCAAATACTACTGTAAATAATTTTTTCTATTGTGATATAATTCAATAGAGCCTCATTAAATGTCTTATTGGCACAGTAAATAGGACGAAAAAATTTATCCTTCCTCTGTCCTAACACAGCTTCCACAGTCGTATCACTAACATTACACATGACCTCAAAAGATTGGTTCTAATCAGGAGATATAACTACATGCTTAGTTAATAATTTGTCTTTAAGAGTTTCAAATGCCTTTAAACAATCACTTGAAAAATCAAACTTAACATCTTTCATTAAAAGGTTAGTCAGAGATTCTAAAATTTTTGAAAATTTTTTTATGTAAAAACCTGCATGATCAAGAAACTTTTAATACCTTTAATGCTTGTAAGAGGAGGTAATCCTGCTATGAGATCAATTTTTTCCTCGTCAACTTCAATTCCCATACTAGAGATTTTATATCCTAAGACAATTTCTTCTGTTATCATAAAATGATATTTTTTCAGTTAAGAATTAATTTTGTCTCTACACATCTTATGAACTAGGTTCAAATGGTGAATACAATTTCAAATATCATGCCAAAGAGTGTGAACTCATCCATAAAATTTCAAGAAATTTTTCATTTATGTCAAAAAAATTATTGTCATGCAACGTTGAAATGTAGCAGGGGCATTGCATAGATCAAATGTCATTCTTGTATATGCATATGTTCCATGAGGACATATAAAAATTCTCTTATCTTGATATTCAGATGCAATAGATATTTGATTATAACCTGAATAGCCATCAAGAAAACAGTAAAAGCTATATTTTACAAATTTTTTCAACATATGATCAATAAAGGATAAAAGAAAATGATCTTTTCTAGTGGCACCATTGAGACATATGTAATCAATACAGACTCTCCATCCTGTAACTATTCTAGTAGGTATGAGTTCACTATTTTCATTTTTTATGACTGTCATATCTCCTTTTTTTATACTATCTGAACAGGACTTACCCAAAAACTGTCAGAAATAGGGTAGATGATACCTGCCGCTAGAAGTTTTATTAATTCATTTTCACCATTTATTCCATTGTTAGATTCAATCTCATTTGAGTTTGAATATTGTCTTCTAATTGTCCTCCATGAGAATTTTGTAGCCGAATTAATCTCCTTGATTTCTGCTACAGTCCATCCCAAATCTCCTTTGTGTACATTGTAGTGCAAGAAAACTATCTTTCTGTTTTGTAGTTAGAGAAGATGAAATAATTATTAAAAATGAGTCTTGCTCAAGATAAACATATTTTAAATGAATTGAAAGAATTTTGAATTCAACTTTTGATTGAACTTTCTCTAGTTGCATCTCATCGTCCTCAGAATCTCATTCTAATAATTCAACTTCTTTTCTCATGATAGGATCATCATCCAATGTAGTGCTTGACATGGTTAGATATTTTTTCATTGAGTCTAAAATTAATTAATCACCCTTGAATTCATCTGTAAGATTGCTAATTATATCAATTAAAAACATGATGATGATGTCTTATCTTAAAAAAATCTTATCATCTTTTGCATATAAAAAATATTTTTTTCTTCATCTACTTGTAAAATTAGTTATCCTTGATGGACATCTATGGTGGCTCTATCAATAGTAAGAAATGGTCTTTCCAAGATTATTGATTCATTTGGACATTCCTTCATCTCAAGTACTACAAAATCCTTTGATTTTTTTTATACTTTGATCTACAAATTGAAGAGAGACTCTTGTTCCTTTAGTTTCGCCATGATTCAGTTTCTCACTGATAGAAAAAGCCCTCAAATTTATTGAAGCTGCAGAATCACAAAGTGCCTTTTCAAAATATATGCCTCCCAAAGTCCATGAAATAGTAAAACTACC
>NW_025851346.1:0-1466 GCF_002878395.1 Capsicum annuum
AGTATAAAAGAATTTTAGAAAGATAACAAAATACAACTTATTAGTCAACTCCCAACATCTATACTAGTCTGACAAGCCTCTAAGAAAATCAATAAAACCAGCGAGCCATTGAGACATGCCCCAACTGACTCATACTCAGTTATCAAATGTAAATGATTCCGTAAAACCAACATCAGACATCACGTCCTTGGAACATAAGGACTCACCACAACAGAGGATGTAGAACAGCGTGCCTGAAGAATCACTGTCAAAACTGGAACTAAGCACATAAACCTACATTCCTAGAAAATGCAGCCCACATCCGAAGATGTGGGTCGGTCCCATGGAAAGGAACCGAGTATATAGGGGTGTATGCAGTTGTATAAACATCATCATCATAAATATTTATAAGAAATATGAAGGAAGTATGAAAGACTCACATAACCCGAAGAAAATCATCATAATCATGAGAGGATGAAATAAGTACAATAACACATGTGAGTCATCATATAATTTGTCAATCACTTTCAATTCATCAAGAATATCAATTCTTATAATGTAAATACCATTTAAATCTTTCGAAAGAATAACTCTCACAATTCCACTTTCAAATAACTTCACCATTCACCATAGACACAAGGAAACACACACACACTGGGCAACAATCGAATCACCCACTGGGGTAGAAACTAGGATAGGCTCAGGAATAATCTCAGGACTCATTTAAAAATTCATAGCAACCAAAGGTGTAACATATGAGAAACTGGATCCAGGATCCAACAAAGCATACACATCAAACTAAAATATATGAAGTATACCATTAACAACATTGGGAGAGTCCTCCTGTTCCTAGTGGGATGGTAAAGCATAGAATCTATTCTGGCGCTGCCCGCCAACATTGCTAGAAGAGATGCCCTGAGATGGGGCTGGGTGAATCGCTGGAACTGGAGCACTAAAAGTCTGAGTCTGGGTCTGAGGGCGATAGTCACGACGCCCTTGTCCATCCTGTGGACAATCTCTAACACCGTGACCCATGTTACCACACCAAAAATAGCCCCTCTTCTCACCCCAACACTCACCCGAATGAGCCCTACCACACTTAGGACACAGGGGACGATTTGGCTTACTACCAGTACTGTACTGGGACCTGGATGCATATGACTTGCTACCTTGCTCCTGCCTACCGCTAGGCATGGGAACAATAGCAATTGACAGTGCTGGCATAGACGAACGATCCTGATACTGAGGGCAACTCCCTCCCTGTGATCTAGTCTGACCCTGTCCATGCTGCTTGGACCTAGCTCTCTTATTCCCTCTCATTCTATCTCTCTCCTTGATCTTGTCTGCCTCAATCTATTGGGCATGAGTCATCAGCCTAGAAAGATTCATCTCACTATTCAGCATAGCAGACCTACACTCCTTAACCACATAACTAGACACTTCAGTCACAAACTTACTCATACTAGCTCGATTATCAGCCACTAAGT
>NW_025851346.1:1566-2704 GCF_002878395.1 Capsicum annuum
AGATTGAGGCATCAGCCTAGAAAGATTCATCTCACTATTCAGCATAGCAGACCTACACTCCTTAACCACATAACTAGACACTTCAGTCACAAACTTACTCATACTAGCTCGATTATCAGCCACTAAGTTAGGAGCATACTTGACCAACTGATTGAACTTTAGACAGTACTCCCTAACATTCATAGAGCCCTGTTGTAGGTTCATAAACTCTTCCACCTTCGCCTCCCTTATCTCTAAAGGAAAAACTTATCCAGGAATACATCCTACAATTCTTGCCAAGTTGTAGGGATATCTCCCTCACCTCTACCTTTCCTCCAAGCAACAACCCAGTCATAAGCAAGGTGTTTCAACCTATACGCAACCAACTCCACACTATGTTCCTCAGATACATGCATCACCTGAGTAATCTTCCGCACCTCCTCTAAAAACAACCGTGGATCCTCATTAGACTTAGACCCATAGAATTCCGGTGGATTCATCCGCATGAAGTAACGGATCCTGGCAGCAGCTGAATCAATCACCTCCCAGCTGCTGTGGAGCTGGGGCTGGTTTGGCCTAAACATTTGTAGTAACATCTTGGACCAGCGCCTGAAAAGCTGCCTAAAATTCAGCATGAGACACGTTTTAATTCAATGGGTCAGTGGGTTGAGGTTGCTGACCATCATTATTTCTTTTCCCTCGGCGTGGAGGCATATTTTAGAAAGAGGAGAGCACGAATCAATAGCAGAGAGAGAAACTTTAAGCACGATAGACTTTTGAAAGAAAGAATCACACTTTTTCCTAAAACGTCTTGTAGCCTCTTGCTCATAGATGTGGCGTGCTACAACTGGTGATCAAGACTCTACTTAACGTGGCTTGTCAGACTCCCTAGGATACCTTAAAACATTAGGCTCTGATACCAAGTTTGTAATGCTCCAAAAAATGGGTCCCAGGGCGTCATACGGTGCTTGAGGCTATGAGTAGCCCCAAGCTAACCCTTTGAGCCATTTTCATTCAGTTCAATATAAATCAACGGGGTTTCCATAAATAACCCTCAAATATCAACAGAGTAATCATCATCCAAGAATAAAAGAATTTCAGAAAGATAACAAAATATGACTTATTAGTCAACTCCCAACATCTATACTAGTCTGACAAG
>NW_025851347.1:0-18626 GCF_002878395.1 Capsicum annuum
ATTAGTATCAGTAATGCTTTGTCCTTATTAAGGATTTACAATTTTTTAGTGTTAAGAATGTTTGGTTTAAAATAATGGTCCCAACTTCTAATTCACTGTTCGTATAGTACTGTCAACAAAGTTAACCAATCATTCCCTTTATTACATACAATTCAATAGGAATTTAATTACTCTAAGGAAACCATTCGAAAACTTATAGGGAATATTTTAACTTTGACGTGAAACAAACCACTACAAATTGGTGTGCCTCCCCCTTTCTTAACTTTCTAACTCTATTGTTATTATACATGGTAAACCCTAACTACTTAATTTCATTCTTCCAATGAAGACATAAGTAAATAAATAAATTTGGACCCACTAAGTCAAGAAAATTGATGGAAAGGTGTCATTTAAGTCTTGAATAAAGGATTGGTGACATTGACCAACTTAAAGGGTCAAACATAATTAGAAAATATGATTAAGTTAATGGTGGACTTGATTAATATTTTAAAAACTTTTTATTTTTTTCTAAAATACAAATTATCCCTCTCCTCTCCAAATAAACTATATCTCTCCTCTTTATCTCTCCTAATCAATAGTTCAGCAAAATTTCTCCCTTTAATCCCCGACGACTTCAACCTCCAGCAAAAAGTAGTTGGAAGAGTTCCTTTTTTACTTTCAACCGTCAATCAATGTGACAACAATGTTCTCCGATGACAACAACTTTGAGTTCTTCATTGTCCTATTTCTTCTTTCACAGGTAAAAAATTATGTCTTTTTAGTTATGAAGAAAAAGAAGAACTTGAGCCAACTTCTTTTCTAGAATTGGTTAACAATTTTTAATATTTCTTGTTTAAATTTGAAATATAGACAGAGATAAACTCTGATTTCTAGCATTTCTTCTCTACTCTTTCTAGTGTGAAATATAATTTTTTTATTGTTATTGTTGTTCTTGTTATTGAACTATTAATTTGATTTGTTGGTGTCTGTTGAGCTTTTTGAAGTTTAATTTTTGTTGTTTGGGTTTGTACAAACGCAAAACAATAATGTTGGTGATTTTTGGTCATCGTTGATGTTCTTAGTGTGTGTTGTGTTGGTGTTGCTTGATTTATTTGTTGTTTTTCTTGATAAAAATTGTGTATTTAACATTAAACGATGATAGTGTTGCTTTTTTATTGAACAAAATCCTGGTACTATTTTTTTCTACAACAGATTAATTATTTTATACAATAGATGAAACATCTGATGCAACAAATGAATCCTTTAATGCAACATATGAAACATCTAATGCTATAGATTAAAATTTGATATAACAGATGAAACTCTGATGCAATAGAATAAAATCAATACAATAGTAAAATTCTGATGCAATAGATGAATAATTTAATAGATCATTCATCTGTTGCTATAGATGATTCTTCTATTTAGAAGATACATAAACAATATTGATAGTCGATAACAGTTCCAACAAATAACTCATTTGGTAACAGAGGAGTAATTTGTTTAAATAAATGGATGATCTATTTTTATTATTTCCAATGAATTTCTCATCCATTACAATAGATTTGTTATATGTTGCAATAGATAACCTACCTGATGCAATAGATAAGTGATCTATTTTTACTGTTTCTAATAGATTACTCATCCATTGCAATAGGATGGTTATATTATAACAGCTAACCTACCTAGTGCAACAGAGGAGAGATCTATTTCAATAGATGAGTGATTTTTTTTATTATTTTCAATGGATTACTGTAACACTCCGAATCTGATACCTGAAATGCTACACGGTGCTAATGACCCAGAAGGACCATAAGCTAACCCATGACTGGTATCAGTACCTATATACTGCATAAAATACTTTATAATGCAGAAACATGAACTGAAAGGCCATAAGGTTCAAAACTGAGAAATAATATTTGATAAAAATGTAACATCTGGGAGGGTTATGAAACACCCTAAACAAAACTAAAATAAATTATCTGAACATACTGTAATTTGGAAAGCCTCTAAAATGTGACTGTCTGAATAAGGGGTTGATGGGACATGTCCCAACTAATTCCAACTAATAAACTAATTAATGAGATAATAAAATGATGATTATGTCCTAGAAAGATGAGGACTCACTGCTAACTCTGACAACTGAGACTGGAATCTACTGATGCTCTGGAGCTCGTGTCTCTAAACCTATTTTATAAGACACCATAGCACAAATACGTCAGTACTTTGAATGTACTGGTATGCATGTCAGGTAGGATGAATGCATGGGGTTCATATGCATGAACAATACTGGCTAACTGACTAATGTGAATGTGAGAATACATGCTTGCATACATAGTAACTATATCTAAAATCGTGATAATATGAGTAGTTGATGACTAACATGACTAATGACTGAATTTTGATAAATAATAACATGGGTGACTGTATCTGATAGTCCTGAATCTGATGGAACTAGCTGATTTCCATACTATATCTGAGTTGGCTGTATCTGACAGTCCTGAATTCTGAAGAACTATCTGAGTTCTTTTACTGAGACTGATACTGAGACTGTAAGAGGTAGTCATATAATCGACATACCCCAAATGATGCATTATATCTGGATTGGGGTCCAATCTATGCCCTAATTGGAAGGGTAAAAATACCGCTCCACCGGTAAGGACAACGTGTGAGTGACCCTAATATAACAGGTAACTCTAGTGAGAATGGTGGAAACCCTCATATAGCAGGCTAAGCCACCTCATATACCCTCATATAGTAGGCTATGATGTCTTAACCTATGATGGTTGTATAGTTTTGGAACGCAGGGATTGCTTCTAAGAATTACCCCCTCTTATAACAGTGAGTTTCCATCCTTGGGTTCGCTCAGTGCTAATTTCTACTCCCATCTGAATAGACATTGAACATGATTTACTGAACTAAATATGGACTGAGTTACTGACTTCTGTTGACTGATGGAATACTACTAATATCTAACAACTAACTGAGTTCATGAGATTATGGAGATTTCCTGAGTCATAAGACTGTCTGAAGTCTAAGGATCATAGCTTGATTGAGAGTATCGTGGAAATATGACATGGCTCTAGGCACACAACTAATATTTTGGGTACAAGTACCCCCAAAACTCATTAGAAGGAAACTGATAAAGCATGACCTACTTGAACACATCACTAACATCATAATCCATATTACATTTATAGAAGCATTTCATCAAACATGTGATCTGCATAAACTTGTACATACATGGGGATTTCATGATATCATGCTAGTTGGGCATTTTCCTTCATCTACGAATTTAAACAAACACATGGTAGGCAAAATATGAGTAAACAACATTATACAACAATTAAACATCATAATTCAATTCTAATTTCATCATTCAAGGGTTTAATCATAGGTTTACATGAATCTACCTCTATACTAATCAAATCCACATAAAATTTATCCCCAAATATTGAATAGAATTCAATTACTTATTATCAACATGAACAAGAGCAGCCCAAACATAAAATTCATAAAGGAAATCCATAAACTTAAACTTTGAAAAGAGATTCTTGGGCTTCATGGATGAAAGGAGTCCATGAATGAACACTATGCATACCTAGGTTGAGTTTTTATTGAAATTCTTGATCTTGAAGAATTTAAATCTCTTAGTTCCTGAAGAAGATCTGGATTTTGTTCTTAGAGATTAATGTTATAGAGAAAACCCTAGTTTTGTTATTGTGAAAGAATAATGAATTTCTGAGCTTTGGTTGGATATAATTGGGTATATAAATGGGTGGTAAAATACCAAAAATCCCCCTTTTAAAATGAATATAATTTGCTGAATCAGGACTTGCGATGGCTCATGTGATGGTCCATCACTAAGGCGATGGTCCGTCATTTCGACCATCATACGTGGACCAAGAAAAGGGCATACTGCCAAAGTAGCGACAGCCTGGGTGACAGTCCATCGGAAGTTCAATGGTCTGTCAACCTGGCCGTTGTACCTTATCCAGAAGGTGGCCTCACTATTTCCCTTACAACTATCATAGGCAATAGTTCGTAACTAGTCTAATGGTCCATCGGCCTTACCATTGGACCTAGGTGGTTTTTAGTGCCTTTTATATTTTGGCCATAACTTTCTTCTCCGATGTCGGATTTTGATGAAATTGGTATCGTTAGAAAACTAATTAAATTTCCCACATGACAAAAAGGGAAAATATTAAAAAAATAACACATGTATAAAAGTGTATTCATCTTTCAATGAAAGCTTTTAACATTCTTGAGATGATTTCAAGCTAGGAAAAGTATGGGGTATCACAATATCGCCCCCTTGAGAACATTTGTCCTCGAATGAGACTGAGTAAGAGGAAAGAATAACAAAAGTAAAAACTAAACATGAATACTAAAACATGATCTCATTACTGACATGATTGATAACTGAACATATCATACTGAATATGCATATCTGATGTATTTGTAACTGATTCATGTATGCATAACTAGGTGTTTTGATGAACTTAGTTTCTCACAATGAGAATGCATGTATGATGCATAATTATATAATTGAGCTGATACATGAATGCATGACTGAATATGCAATGGTATTTAATACCAAGTTTGTGACGAACACTGAATATGAAACTAGGTAAGCTTAAAGAAAACTATTACCTTGAGCTTGATCTGAGTCGGCGGAGAAGAGGTGAGGATACTTGGTACATATGTCTGCTTTTGTTTCCCAAGTAACTCCCTCGACAGATGGATTTTGCCAAAGAACTTTAACTAGAAGGACTTCTTTATTCCTTATTCTATGAGTCTGATAATCTAGGATTTCAACTGGAATCTCTTCATAAGAGAGACTGTTCTAAACATCGATGTTCTGAATAGGGACTACAACTGCTGGGTCACCTATACATTTCTTAAGAAAAGAGACATAGAAGACTGGATGAATTGAGGATAGATCTGAAGGCAATTTGAGCTCATAAGCTACCTTGCCAAAGTGACTGAGAATCTTGAAGGGACCGACATATCGGGGACTGAGCTTTCCTTTTTTGTCGTAACTCTTCACTCTCTTCATAGGAGAGATATTTAAATAGACATAGTCACCAATCTCAAACTCGAGATCTTTTCTACAAACATCTGCATAAGACTTCTATCTTCTCTAAGCTGCCCAAAGTCTTTCTCTAATCAACTGGACTTTCTCTAAGGCGTCGAATACCAAGTTAGGCCCTATAACTGAGGCCTCACTAACTTCAAACCAACCAATTAGAGATATATATCTCCTATTGTAGAGATATTTGAATGGATCTATGTGAATACAAGAATGATAGCTGTTGTTGTATGCTAACTCAATAAAAGGCAAGTGGTCATCCCAACTAACCTTGAAATCAATTGCACACGCCCTTAGCATATCTTCTACAGTCTGAATGGTCCTTTGTGCTTGACCATCTATCTGAGGATAGAAGGATTTACTAAGATGAACTTGGGTACCAAGACCCTTTTGGAATGCTTTCTAGAAATGAGAGATGAACTGGGTACCTTTATTTGAGATAATAGATAGCAGAACACCGTGTAATTTGAACAACTCCCTGATGTAGTGTTTCGCATAATCCTCGGCTAAATAAGATATATGGACTGGAAGGAAATGGGATGATTTGGTCATTCTGTCTATAATAACCCAGACTGAATCACGCTGATGACGAGTTGGAGGTAAACCCATCACGAAGTCCATTTTCATTTTTTCCCACTTCCAAGTAGGAATAATCAACTCCTGCATAGTACCGCTAGGCTTCTGATGCTCTATCTTAACCTGCTGACATGTAGAGCACTTAGCCATAAACTCAACAATATCTCTCTTCATCCCACTCCACTAATAGATTTCCCACAAATTTTGGTACATCTTTGTGGCCCCTGGATAAATAGAGTAGCGTGCACCATATGCTTCTGCAAGAATTCACTACCTTAATTCATCTACAACTGGAACACAGAGATGACCCTCACAACACAAAACACCATCTCCCCCTTAGGAGAAAACCTCTACTTTCTGATCCTGAGGTGCCTCTTTTAACTTGACAAGGCTAGGATTGCTATCTTGCTTTTCTTTCACCTCAAAAACTAGAGATGATTCTAAACTACTCTAAACCCATATATCACTCTCATCTTTATTGACTAAGAGAACACCTAGTCTAGCAAGCTGATGTACTTCTTGAGATAACTTCTTCTTATTATCATCCACATGAGCAACACTACCTATAGACAGTCTACTGAGACCATCAGCCATTATATTGGCCTTGCCCGAATGATAGAGAACACTTATTTCATAATCTTTCAAGAGCTCTAACCACCTTATCTGACAAAGATTGAGATCTTTCTGAAAAAAGAAATACTGAAGACTTATGATCTGTGAAGAAATTTACATGAACTCTATAGTGATAATGCCTCCAAATCTTCAAGGAAAAGACTACGCTGGCTAACTCAAGATCATGAGTAGGATAATTATTCTCATAGGGTTTAAGGTGTCTGAAGGCGTAGGCTATGACCTTACCATGATTCATGAGGACACAACCCAAACCTACTCTGGATGCATCAAAATACACTATGAACCCATCTGAACCATTTGGAAGTGCTGGAATAGAAGCTGAGGGGATTCAAGTCTTTAACTCCTGAAAACTCTTCTTACAAGGATCTGACCACTAAAACTTAACTTTTTTCTGAGTCAATCAGGACATAGGGGATGCAATAGAATAAAATCCCTCAACAAACCATCTATAATAGCCAGTCAAACCCAGGAAACTCCTGATATCTGATAAAGAGACAGGGCGAGGCTAGTTTCTTACTGCTTTGATCTTTTAAGGATCTACTCTAACGCCATCACCAGAAATGATATGGCCAAGGAATGCTACTAACCTTAGCCAAAATTTGCACTTACTAAATTTGGCAAATAGCTGATGATCTTTGAGAGTCTGAATTACTATTTTGAGATTGTTTGCATGATCTCGCTCACTATGGGAATACACCAGGATATCATCTATGAAGACAATGATGAACATATCCAAGTACTTCTTGAACACGTGGTTCATCAAGTCCATAAAAGCTACTGGGGCATTGGTGAAACCAAAGGACATAACTAAAAATTCAAAGTGACCATCCCGAGAATGGAAAGCTATTTTTAAAATGTCACATTCTCTGACTCTGAGCTGATGATAGCCAGATCAGAGGTCTATCTTGGAGAAATATCTAGCACCCTAAAGTTGGTCAAAAGAGTCATTGATTTTGGGAAGATGATACTTTTTCTTGATCATGACCTTATTAAGTTGATGGTAGTCTATGCACATTCTGAGAGAACTGTCTTTCTTGTGCACGAATAATATTGGAGCGCCCCATGGGGACACACTAGGCCTGATGAATCCCTTATCTAAGGATCCTTCAATTATTTATTAAGTTCTCTGAGTTCTGCTAGTTCCATTCTGTATGAAGGAATGGATATAGGCTCAGTGTCTGGAAGAAGATTAATGCCAAAGTTTATTTCCCTTTCAGGAGGAATTCTTGGAAGATCTTTAGGAAAGACATCTGAATATTCATTCATGACTAGGACTAATTCAAGACTGGGAGTTTTGGAACTAGTGTCCTTAACACAAACAAGATGATAGACACATCCTTTAGATATCATTTTCTATACCTGAAGGTAGGAAACAAGATGACCTCTAAAAATGGATACACTACCCTTCCACTCTAGGATGGGTTCATTCAGAAACTAAAACTGAACTATTCTATTTCTTTATTCGACTATGGAATAGAAGGAATGAAGCCAATCCAAGCCGATAATGACATTAAAATTAGTCATCTCTAATTCGACTAAGTCTGCTAAAGTGACATTCTAAGATATCATAACCGGGCAGTTCCTGTCTACCCACCGGGCTATAATATTTTATTCATTGGGATAGAGACTGAAAAGAGCTTTGCTATAATTTCAGGACTGACTCTAAAATCGACTGATATATAAGAAGTGACAAAAGACAAAAAAGCTCCTGCATCTAGCAAAGCATAAACATGCACATGAAAGATCTATAACATACCGGTAACCATATCAAGAGAATTTTCCTGATCTTTTCAGGACTAAAGATCATAGAGATGATGTAGCACTGGAGGTGGCACCCTACTGATTTGGGTGATTGAACAGAACTGAGGAGCGATTCTGTTGACCCTGAGGACCTGGCTGAGGACAGTTTTTAACTCTGTGGCCTGGCTGGCCACATTTGAAACAAATACCACTTCCAGCTCTGGAAATACCCTGATGGTTCTCTCCATAAGTCTGGCAAAAAATATAGGTACGGGCATTGCTAACACTGCCCTGGGACTTAGATACTGGCGCTCTATCTTTGTTACCCTCTCTGAACTTAGGAACTGGAGCACTAACTGAAGAAGGAGATGGAATTGATGACCTAGGATGAAACTTAGAATGGTTTCCTCCTTCTGACTTAGGCTGAGAAAAGTTGAAACTACCTATCTTCGCTCTCTTATTCTGCTTCTCTCTCATTTTAATCTTTTACTCTTCTATCTGTTGAGCATGAGTCATGAGCCTGGCTAAAGTTATGTCACTATTTAGCATGGAGGATATACACATATTAACCATGCATTATAGCTGGATTGGGGTCCAATCTGTGCCCTGATTGGAAGGGTAAAAATACCGCTTCACTGGTAGGGACAACGTGTGAGTGACCCTAATATAACAGGTAACTCTAGTGAGAATGGTGGGAACCCTAATATAGCAGGCTAAGCCACCTCATATACCCTCATATAGCAGGCTATGATGTCTTAACCTATGCTGGCTATATAGTTTTAGAACACAAGGATTGCTTCTAAGAATCACCCCCTCTTATAACAGGTGAGTTTCCATCCTTGGGTTCGCTCGGTGCTAATTTCTACTCTCATCTGAATAGACATTGAACATGATTTACTGAACTAAATATGGACTGAGTTACTAACTCCTGTTGACTGATGAAATACTACTAATATCTAACAACTAACTGAGTTCATGAGATTATGGAGATTTCCTGAGTCATAAGACTGTCTGAAGTCTAAGGATCATAGCTTGACTGAGAGTATCGTGGAAACATGACATGGCTCTAGGCACACAACTAATATTTTGGGTACAAGTACCCCTAAAACTCATTAGAAGGAAACTGACAAAGCATGACCTACTTGAACACATCACTAACATCATAATCCATAATACATTTATAAAAGCATTTCATCAAACATGTGATCTACATAAACTTGTACATACATGGGGATTTCATGATATCATGCTAGTTTGGCATTTTCCTTCATCTATAAATTTAAACAAACACATGGTAGGCAAAATATAAGTAAACAACATTATACAACAATTAAACATCATGATTCAATTTTAATTTCATCATTCAAGTGTTTAATCACAGATTTACATGAATCTACCTCTATACTAATTAAATCCACATAAAATTTATCCCCCAACATGTAATAGAATTTAATTACCCATTATCAACATGAACAAAAGCAGCCCAATTATGAAATTCATAAAGAAAATCCATAAACTTAAACTTTGAAAAGAGATTCTTGGGCTTCATGGATGAAAGGAGTCCATGAATGAACACTATGCATACCTGGGTTGAGTTTTTCTTGAAATTCTTGAACTTGAAGAATTTGAATCTCTTAGTTCCTGAAGAAGATCTAGATTTTGTTCTTGGAGATTAATGTTAGAGAGAAAACCCAAGTTTTGTTGTTGTAAAAGAATAATGAATTTCTGAGCTTTGGTCGGATAAAATTGGGGTAGAAACGGGTGGTAAACGGCCAAAAAGCCCTCTTTTAAAATGGCTTTAATTTGTTAAATTGGGACCTGCGACGGATCGTGTGATGGTCCGTTGCTAGGGCGATGGTCCATTATTTTGACCATCATACGTGGACCAAGAAAAGGGCTTAATGCCTAAGTAACGACGGCCTAGGCTACGATCCGTCGTAAGTTCGACGGTCCATCAACATGCCCATCACACCTTATACAGAAGGTGGCCTCACTATTTCCCTTGTGACGGTCATGGGCGACGGTCTGTCACTAGTCCAATGGTCTGTTGGCCTCATCGTCGCACCTGGGCGGTGTTGACTGCCTTCTGTATTTTGGTCATAAGTTTCTTCTCCGATGTCGGATTTTGATGAAATTGGTATCATTATAAAGATAATTCAATCTCCCACATGAAAAAAAGAAAAATCTTTAAAAAATACCATATGTACAAAAGTGGATTCATCTTTCAAAAAAAGCTTCTAACATTCTTGAGATGATTTCAAGCTTGGAAAAGTATGGGGTATTACAATTACTTATCTATTGCAACAGGTAATATACCTGGTGCAATAGACCAGTCATTTGTTTCAATAGATGAGTGATCTATTTTTATTATTTCAACAATTTACTTATATATTGTAATAGGTTAGTTATAAGTTGCAATAGATAACCTACCTGGTGCAACAGATGTGTGATCTGCTGGAACTGTTCTTTTACTATTATACATGTCAGATATACTGTTATCCCTTTTTAATGATGCATTAATCAATTATAATCTATTTTATATTCCTGTTAGATTATATTTCTTTCGAAAGAAAAAAACTAAATCAAGTCCAGGTAAAGAAATAAGTGAAGTAGCTAGGCTACATCCACCACTTTGTAAGCTTGCTTTACAAGTGTTATCTCAATCAAAAGCTAAAGATAATGAACATAAAGAAGAGAAATGTTTCAAAAGAGATGATCTAAATACTAATAGCCCTTCCACTGAAGAGTTGGTGAAAACTTACACTACTGATAGTTATCCTGTGAGAATGCAGTGTGATGGGACCACAGATTTAATATGTGATTTTATGGTTAAGTCAGCCATGGGAAAATCTTTTGACAGCTTTCAAAAAAATACTTCGAGAATAAAATTTGGAAGCTTATTTTAGGGACAGCTGCTTTGGGTAATAGCTTGATTTGTCAAAGAAAAACAATGCTAGTTTCCAAATAACAATGGTGTATGATCTTCTTAAGCATAGGTTTATATATGAAAACAAAAATAAGATAGATGAGGTGCTGATAAATTTCTGTGGCATGCTTGTTTGTTTTTATTGGAGAGAGTTTGCATAGTTAATGGATTAAAATGCCTTCTCCTCCTCAAGTTCTACCTATTCTAACCCAAAAAGCACCCCGTACAACCAAAAAGGCAAAGGCAAGTTGAGAGATCATGATGATCTGGTGTCCCTTATTGGTCCAAGCTTCAAAAACATAAATTTGATAGAAGCGTTGAAAGGTAAAAGACTTTCAAAGAAGAACAACGATAATTGTGCTTGGTTTGGTTTGTGCATAATATTATTTAGGCAGAGACGTTAACAACATACCACTTGGTTTGATAAAGCTCACTGAGGATCTTGAGGCATTTAGCAGCTATCCTTGGGGTTATGAAAGCTTCAAAATGACTGTCAAATATTTTTGGACTCCGTTAACGGTAAAGACAGTCAACTTATATGGCTTTCCATGGGCTTTCATGGTAAATATTTCTTTTATTATGACATGATTTATTTTTTTATTCAATAATATTTTTGATTTATTGGTATTATTTTATAGGCTTGGGAATTTTAATTAATTCCTTATTTGAGACAACAAGTGAAATACCAGGAAAAAGTTTCCTGTCCAAAAATTCTAGGATGGTTGTTAGCCAAAATTGATAAAAATGTAACATTTCTTGATCTCTTCAACCCCCCAAAGAAAGCAGTAAGTCCAATTCTAAATAAATTGTTGTTTTAATTAATAAATTTTTAAAATGATTTCATCATCATTCTAATATATGTAAAGATTTATTTTAGATTGTCCATTCGTGGATTTTTCCGACCAATCGAGAGTTGAAGATCCCATTTTTTTTTACTTTACAGTCTGTGCAAACTTTTTTAGACCATAAGGTTATTGATAGAATAAAGAAGGAATTATTTAGAGCAATAACCATCACAAGAAAAATGATTTTGGAGGGTGGGCTTATTATTATTGATGATGGTAGTGGTAGTGGTGCTGCTGTTGGGACTAATGATACTTCTTTTACAGTTTTTGAAAAACCAAACCATTATGATTATGATCATACTGGTTATACAGATTTTGCTAATTCTAGCAAATGTTCGGCATGCAAATATCAAGACTGCAAGGTGAAACATAATGGAGTTATTAATGTTATTAATGCATTAAGTGCTTATGTAACGAAAATAACATCTAAGAGGGGTGTCATTCCATCAAAGAGGATTTCATACCCATACACTCCACTAAAGATCAAGGTGGCTAAGAGGAGAAGGAAAGAAATTTCCAAGGCATCATCAAGAATAAAAAAAAGTAAAATTGCAACTCTTATGTCTTTGTCTTGCACCTTCGATTAATGCACAAGGGCCACATGAGAGAAATATAAGCTGAAAGTGAATATATATCATCTGTTCTAATAAATAAATAGACAAATATCTATTTCAACAGATGATACATCTACTGAAAATTATCCAACTAATATATATATCTGTTGCAACTATCATCTAACTTATTATATCAGATGTATTATCTATTGCAACATATGTCCATTTGTTACAACAAATCAAACAGGTCTTCATATTATTTTAATTTGTACTAACAGATGAGTCATCTGTGGCAACAGATGGGTCATCTGTTCAAAATTATCGTACAACTCTTTTTAACCTGTTTGAATTTATCCCAAAAAATAATCTATCTGATGCAATATATGGATAATCTATGTATATCTATGATTAACATTGACAATTCAAGCTTTCCAGGTGGAAGCCACAGTAGAAGCTACTACTGAACAACATAATATCACAGTTCATAATCCATCAACTACTTTCATAGAAAAAGAAAAGGTGGAGCCTTTTAGTTCTGGAGAATGAAAGAATTACCCATTTGAAGGGTTCAACATCTCGATGAGGCTCCAAAAAAACTAACAAAGTTGATCAATGACTATTCAAAATTAATTATCGATGGGTTGTTAAAGAATCATGTTAGCAGGTACAAAAATCATTTTTAAAGATATTGATTTATACAAATCTTGTTGTAAAAACAAGACATTAGCATATATAAATCATGTAGAAAACAAAATGAGGAACACTAAAAAATGAACGAATCGAGTCCTGGTTTTGATATGTTTGATTTTGTTGTTGCACATCCCAGAATAAAGGATTGGTTCTATTTGATGTCACGACCCCAAACTTGCTTGAATGATGAGGTTTAAATGCCATACATATTACTATTAAGAGATAATACATGAAAACCCCCTCCAACTTGTCGCCAAAACTTACTTTAGACCTTAAACAAATAGGGCAATTATATACCCCCCTTAATAAATTTCAAGTGAATTAATTTCTACCCAAATCGCTGATATGGAAAATTAAAAAAAAAATAGCGAGTGAATGGCCTAAAAAATGTGAAAAAAATATAGGACCCATCTTTTAAATTTTACAAATTCTCTTTATATATATATATATAAATAAAAACATCTTCATCACTTCTTAATCTTCTTCACTTCTTTACTTGTTCATCTTCTTCAACCTCTCCCCCCCCAAAACATATTGTTATGGTCGAGAATTTCTAACTGAAGGAGTTAATCTTTTTCACTTCTTCACTCCTTCACTTCTTCACTTCTTTGATTCTTTATCTTTATCAACCCCTCCCCCTTCGTCCCCCCCTAAACACATTGTTATGGTCAAGACTTTCTAATGAAGGAGTTAGAATTGAAGGTTGAAATAATATTTTAATAGAGGAAAAATCTTAAATTGATGTCTTTATAGTTGTTAATTCTTTAGTGGTGTTAATGGAGAAAATGAAAAAAATAGAGGGAGAGGCATTTTCGTGGCATGGGTGGGGTTGGAAGGGGAGAAATAATGATGTTAATGGGGGATTTGGGACCAAAAGTACCTTTGTTGACAAGTGCAAGGAGAAAAAGAGTGATGAAGAGCTTAATAATGATTACCATTGGGGAAAATATTTTTTTGGTGATGATGTAGAACTAAAATGCCTCCTCTTCCTTATATGAAGAGTAATTTAAAGAGAAATGTGCTTGTATTTGTGAAAATACAGGGGGTGGTGCAGTAATTTGTGAAATGGAAGGTGGTCCTCATCTCCAGCGACAATGGTGATGGTAGAAGAAAGTTTTGTGAATTGAGATATTTTGAGAATTTGGGGATGTTGAAGTATTTGGTGAAATGGATATTGGACCATCCTTCTCAGTGGTGGCATCAATGGTGGCGATGGTGTTGATGGTAGTGGTGATCGAAGAAGATGAAGAAAATGGGCTATGGGTGTGGAGGGTGAACTGGCATGGGGTGGGGGTTATTTTCCCTTTTTTTTAATAAATTATTAAATAACATTTTTAAAAAAAATTATGATGTGGCGATGACATGACGTAGATATGGCGCTGATGTGGGCGCGAGTGCAACGCACTCTCTCTTGTAAGACTGGTAGTAATTCACTTGAAAGTTGTTAAGGGGGGTAAATAATTGTCCAATTAGTTTAGGGTCTAAAGTAAGTTTTGGGGACAAGTTTGAGGGTGTTTCGATGTATTATCTCTACTATTAATTAATACTTTATTTAATTGCATCTGTGCATTAATTTTATCATCATGTAGTTTGAAATATTTGATAATATGTGCAGCACATCGATATCATTTCTTACTACCTCCGAAAAAAGGCCAAGTTTCAACCACAAGAATACATATACATGACAAACAATTATTTGTATAAACTTTACATTAATAATGCCTATGATAGGTTTTGTAAACAACATCCTAAAGTTTCCCATAATGAGGAATACATAATCAATATCATCAAAGGTTTTAGCATTCCAGCTGCCTTACCTTGGCATTTGGTCAATATATCATCAAAGGTTTTAGCATTCTAGCTGGCTTACCTTAGCATTTGGTCAATGAAGTTTACATCCTAATCAATTGTGGTGATGAATTCCACTGGGTGTTGGCTGTTTTCATTCTAAAAGAGAGGCACATCTGAGTTTATAACTCGATGTCGCATAGGAGATGTTCCGAGTCATAGTCTAAGATACAAAAGTTGGCCAAAATATTACCTACTTACCTTGATATAAGTGGATTTTTGGACCAAAAGGTTTATACTGATTGGTCTATGATTGAAGCATACCGGGATTAAATGGGTAATCCATTTGATGTAGAATATGTTGAAGGAATTGCTCAACAACCCATTGGTAGCCTGTAAGTATCATGATTTAGTTTTATTTCATAAATTTCATAACGCTTACATTAATTGCCAGTTTAGGAATTGTGGTCTTTTTGTTGCTGCTTATGCTGAGTATTTGAACAATGAATTACAAGTACCAAATGATGGACTTTATTATGGATTTGTAACTCCCAGAGTCTGGTACCCTGGATGCTACACGGTGCTCATAATCCTGAAGGATCATAAGCTAATCCTTAACTGGCATCTATAACTGAGCACTGAATAATACACTATATAAATGAAGAAAACTAGTGGAAAGCTTTTCATAAGGTTCAAATATCTGAAATACAATAGAAAATTGAATACTAATATAACTGCCTGAACATCTAGTCTGAAAAACTCTAGTCTGAAAGCCTCTAACTATCTGAATAAGGAGTTGAATGGGACAATCCCCCAACTAACTCTATCTACTGAAAATATTGAATCTAATGCAATAAAGTTAAATAAGAACCATCCTCGAATTATGATGATTCACTGATATCTACTGCTGCTGGCCGAATCTAGACTACTAAGGGTGCTCACCATAGTGCAGAAAAGTATGCGTCAGTACATGAGAATATACTGGTGTGCTAGATAAGGTAAGGCTAAATGCAAAGGCTCATATGTATGAACTATAGCTGACTGAATGACATGAGTTTACTGAATGAGGAATTACATGCATGAATGCATAAACTATAACTAAAATCTTAGTAACACTGAATACTGAGTTTAACTAACTGGATTACTGATAACTGGGTTTACTGATGCTGAATTCTAAATACTAATTTACTGACATTTACGCTTACTAACACTGGGATACTGAATAACTAAGTCTACGAATATTGATCTCAAAATTTTTCAAATACTGATTGACTATATCTAAGATCAGTCCTATCTACCGGGTGATCTCTAAATCTATTGATATTGATTGTAATTGATTGTACCTGAGATCAGTCCTATCTAACAGGTGATCTCTGAATCTCTAGATAATGAAAATGATTGACTGTAAGTGAGATCTGTCCTATCTAGCAGGTGATTCCTAAATTCTATGGAACTATATAAGTTTCTTAATGAGCTGAGTAACTATATCTAACAGTCCTAATTTCTGTAATACTGCACTGAGTTCTATTACTGAGACTGAAATCTGAAACTGAGACTGTAGGAGGTAGTTATTTAATGACATGCCCCAAGTCTGAACTGGTAGGGTCCAACCTATAACCCCATATGGAAAGGTGTCAGTACCGTGCCACGGGTAAAGACACTGCTACGGAGTCAGTCCTAATCTAGCGGGTGACCCATAAGATCAGTCCTCTACAATCGAGTGATGCCCAAGCATTTCAGTCCTATCTAATGGGTGATATCTCATGCCTAGGCTGGCTACATAGTTCTGGAACTTAGGGATTGCTTCTAGGGATCTCAGTCCTATCTAACGGGTGAGCCACCATCCCTAGGCTCACTCGGTTCTGAATCCTACTGCTAACTGAAAGACACTAAACTAATTTTCTAGTTCATACTAGGCTTGACTAAATTGTTATTAATGGTACTGATTAACTAAACTGAACTGATCTCACTGAGTTTGTTGATTGATGGAATACTACTGAATTCTATTATCTGACTGAATGCTACTGAGTTTCTAGATTGAATACTTGAATATTACTGAGCTCTGAATTGAGTACTGAGCTGGAATAGACTGATACTGAGATTACTAAGTCTCTCTAAGTTTTGTAACTGACTGAGTCCTACTAATCATGGCATGAATGAGATTATCTTGAAAACTGACACTGGCTCTAGAAAATCAACTAAATTATCGGGTATTAAATACCCTAGGACTCGATAACATAAATAAATAAGGCATGACAATTCTTGAATAACATAACAATAGTCTATTATTCACAATATAATGAAGGAGGTATCTCCTCAAGCAATTAGAAGTCTTAAATATGTAAACGTGTAGGGATGCATACCAATGTGTCATAATTCATTCATTAAGGAATGCACGTAAATGGGAGGGCATGAAACATATCATAATTCATTCACTAAGGCCTTTCAACAAACACTTGGCATGCATTAACTTATACATAATTAGGGATTTCATGCTAACATGTTGTAATGACTCTATTTCCTTCATATAAGTATTTTATCAAACATATGGGGAGAATACTTTGGTTATACAACAATAAATACATCCAATTAACACGGCTACTATAACACCCCGATTCGCTGAATCAAAATGCTACACGGTGCTCATGACCCCGAAAGACCACAAGCTAACCCATGACTGATATCTATACCTGTATACTACAAATTATGATATAATAATGTGGAATACATAGAACTTTAAGGCCATAAGATTTAACTGAATACAATCATGTGAGTGAAAATTTCCTAAACAACTCAATCTGAACATAAATCTGAAAGCCTCTAACTATCTGAATAAGGAGTTGAAGGAACATGTCTCCAACTAAATCCGTAAAAATAAACTGAAGAAATAAATAAATGAATCAAATCATACTATCCTTGAATCAATGAGGACTCACTATGTCTCTACGACTGGAATGCTACCGCTACTACTGGGCTGGAGGTCGTATCTCAAAACCTATGGTGTAACATAAAAAGAAAGCACCATAGTGCAAATGTGTCAGTACAACTGAAGTACTGAGTATACGAGGAAGGTAGGCTGAACATAAAGGGTTTCATGCATGAACAACACTGACTGACTAATAGGAACATAGGAGTGCAAACACATATAATATGAATGTAGGAGTGCAAATACACATATATAGAAACTGGGATCGTGAATACGTGATAGCATGACCTGTAAGCTAATACATGGTTTACTGATAACTATCATGACTGATACTAAAACTAATAACATGGACAACTGTATCTGACAGTCCTGTATATACTGAAATCTGAAGAACGCCCTGAGTTCTTTACTGAGATTGATACTGAAACTGTAGGAAGTAGTGTTTAACCGACATGCCCCATTATGCCGTTATGGCTAAGATGGGGTCAAATCTCTGCCCCGACTAGAGGGGTGTCAATACCGTGCCATGGGTAAGGACAGCCTGTGAGTGATCCTTATCTAGCGAGTACTCAATGAGAATGGTGGATACCCTAAAATGATAGGTTAAGTCACCTCATAAACCCTAATCTGGTGGGTTAAGATATCTCAACCTATGCTAGCTACGTAGTTCTGGAACATAAGGATGACTACTAAGAATCACACCCTGAACTGGCGGGTGAGTTCCCATCCTTGGGTTCACTCGGTGCTAACCTCTACTCCAATCTGGAGGGACTGGACATGAATAACTGACTGTGCATGGCTTAATCTTACTGAATTCCATTGACTGGCGAAATGTTATTGATATCTGACAATTGACTAAGATCATGAGGTTTTCCTG